>NW_022639564.1:290001-299059 GCF_010583005.1 Odontomachus brunneus
AATGAAAAAAAAAAGGGAACTCGAGTTCTGTGCGAAGGTATTTCTGTCCGCGAGAGGGATCACGTCGCGTCGGATCCCGACTTTCGCGATTGCGTAAGCGACGCGAATCTGTTTTGCGCGAAATTGGAACGGCGAGAGATTAGCGGCGTGTGGCAGTCTTTCCGCGGGTGAGGCGTCTCTGAAAATTTCACGCGCGCGACTGCAACTTGTTGTAATTACATTACACGGAACGTTAATCCCTCTGTCTCTTGAGAGAGAAAGAAAGAGAGAGAGAGAGCGAGAGAGAGGGAGACAGAGAGAGGGGGAGGGAGGGAGGGAGGGAGGGAGGGAGGGGAGAAGGATCGAAGGGGCACAAGGCAAGAAGAAACATACAGACAAGTCGATTGTTATTCAGAAGAACCCTCATCTCCATATTTATTTTACGACGTCGATCACTCGTAATTCGAATTATATCGGGAGCTCGTCGTCCATCGTAGTTGCAAGGGGTATGATAAATAAATGTCGAATAGCAATCGCGCGAGTCGTGTTCAATGAGAGCTGCAAGCCGTCGCACATTCTGTAGTCCCCTTCTCTCGGCTCTGTCGGAGTTAACCGATAGTTTGGAAGTCAAGTCGCGACTCGTTCGGCGGAAATTGGACCAATTTCGTTGCGATTTGCTCGATTTTGTAATAACGGGCGATAAAAAAAAAAAGAAAAAGGATAAGGGAAAAGAAGTTGCATTACTCGCGGTATCTTAGCGGATGATTTCAGTAAGACCGTTCTATCTAGAATAAAACCCGCACGTTCTCTACGTGTTCTTATGCGGCGGCTTATGCACAAATGTTTTCACGTGCCACGGCGTGTCACGACGGCGTTTAATGTGTTAAAAACTCGATTAGATCGCACAAAGTGCGTATAAGTTGACTTAATTAAAACAGCCAGAAATATTACCAGTTTTAATTATGCGGGTAGCGTTTGTTTTCTTTTTCTGTAAGCCTTTTTCAATATTATTTATTAAGGGAACAGAGGGAGGAGGGAGCGCGCGTGCAGAGAGCATGTGCGTGTGTGAAAAAGCGCGAGGCAAAATATGCGCCGCGATGCAGCATTTACTTTACAAGGAAAAAAAGAAGTACGCACACCAGTTTCGTTGTAAAATTGACTTCATCCCCGCAAAATTTCACACAAATTTTATGGCGATGGCTTTTTTCTTGCTCGAACGAATTGCGGAAGAATGAAGACGACATTCTGACAAATAACCAACGTTAACTTTTATTAAACAGGAAAGTTCTTCCTTAAGAATCTTTTCGCGCGGAGCGCCGAGCTAAATTCCCACAAGAACGTACATCACGCGAATTCATTAAGTTATAATAAAAATCTATATCGTTCACACGCGAGAGGTAATCCGCGCGCTCTATAATTAAATAATATATAAATCTATAAATAATATGAACTCGCGCACAGTACCGTCGCGCAGTATGGAGTACAAGGAGAGCCTAAAATCGTAAAATTACGAAGTGAAAATTCTCTAAAAGCTAAAGCGCCCTGCATATTAGTATTCCTTTTAATACGCGCAAAAAGCTTTAAAGCGAAGAAGAGAACAAATGTTTCTTCGCTAAAAATTTCCTACGGTTAGATAGAAATCATTTTTTTATAAGGTCCGTCCTTTAGCGCGTGCGAAACCCTAATTTACGTGTGTTCCTTTTGTAGTGATACAATATTTCCCAGTTAAGAAACTTACACTAATGAGATCTAATACGATCAGATATCGTCGAACATTGTTGTTAGCGCGATTCGTATGTCGCCAAAGTAAGCGAGAGGAAGCTCAGAGCGATGTGGTTCTGAAATTGTCGAAAGAAACAAAGAACTTTGAACGCACCCCTGTGTAAGGGAGTTTGCGCCGCGTTCCAAAGACACTCGGTAAAAATAGTTTCCGCGGACGGACTGATGACTGTAGCGAGTCGAATACAAAGGACCAAAAGACAACGCCACGAGGAAAAGTAGCCAGCGATATCGTTCTGCGTTCCTGTCAATTTAACCGGCGAATAATTGGCAGTAGTCACGCAAGAATGATGTCGAACCTACATAAGGTATATTTTGAGAAAAGTGAAAATGAAAATTTGATACATGATTTGAAAAGATAACATTGAGTTTCTTTGCAAGTCAAGCATGGCAATTCAATTCTCTTCCTTTTAAAGATAGTTATTAATAAATTTAACCCTTAAAAATGATACCCAATAATTATTGGCATCCTCTTAGTCGTTGACACTCTGGAAAAAAACTTGGTTTTTCATGCGACCAACATGGCAATTATAAACTTCTTGCCTGCGCTCGATAATTGTAAAAGAAAACTCCACAACGGTGAACAACCGCCACCGTTCTTGTCTGTCGCAAGAAAAACCAGGTTTTTTTAGAGTCTCGATGGTTAAGAGGGATCTAATAATTGGTTTTATTGGTGTCAATAATTTGGTGTTTTTACTCTATCATCAAATATAACTCGCAATCGGTATCCAATATTTTATATAGGGTGTCTGACGTAAAACACGACAATATTTATATTTGCTACAGGCACAACAATTTTCTTCTATTGATATCTCGAAATTTGACATGGTCGTTTGAGATATGGTAGAAGACATTTCGTTCAACTGGATGTGTTCTACCTGCACACGAGCGTGTCGTGTCTTGCATCGAACACCCTGTATGGATTTGTTTACGTGTATGCACTTTTGGCAACTTCCACTGTCCCCAACGATTCCCTTTAGTCATTGGCACTCTACAAAACAAACATGTTTGCATGGCAGAAAACATTTTCTTTTCTTTTTTCGCGCGACTATCATTACAGTGAAGCTTCTTACCTATGCTCTACACAGAGAGAACGATTTATTGAATCAAATAAATGTTTCTTTGGAATAATCCAAACAAAATTATTTGGTTGACACAACAAAAATATTTCTTTGGAACTAAGCCGCAAATAAATATTTTTGTTGCTTCAAACAAAATTTTGTTCAATCAAAAAATTCGTTTGGACTATTCCAAAGAAGCGTTAATTTGATTCAACCAAATCGTTCTCTCTGTGTATGATTCCTCAAAAGTCTCCACAACTAAAAGTGAACAAAAGCCTCGCTGAAGTCGCAAGAAACATGGTTTTTCTAGACTATTGTCAATGACTAAAGAGAATGTTAATAATTGTGTGACCTACTTTAATTTATGAATTACGCGAGATTGATGTCGCGACGAGATCAAGCAAGAGAAAGGGAAGAACCGCGGACATTCCGCAACGAATTGGATGGCGACGAGGGCTGCTGGGCTGCTCCGATTACTCCACTACGAGCATTTCGGGCTCGTATTTATGCGCTATCGGAGTTCCATTTGATCAGTCGACCCTCTCAATTACGCCCTGTCATCGTACGTCGTTCACCAAAATTTAGAGCCGCGATCTAACTACTTCCAGCGAGGTCGTCCCGATAATGACGGGCACATCGTTCAATTAGAGCCGAGCCGGATTATCTTGCGAAATTCGTAACGAAGTTACGTCGCAGCGCGCGTTACCGGGCCTATGAATGCGTAATAAAACCTCCCGCGTCACGATCACCCTTTGACAAGCGAGATCGGATCCCGTGCCACGTATGGCGAAAATATCCCGTCGAAATTACGTGGACATTGCGGAAAATTCGCAGGTACACGCGTGCATTCTCTTGACTTATTAACATGCGTTATAGTTGCAACGTGCATATCAAAGGCTTCGTCAGTATCACCGAAAACACCGACGCGAATGTGTACGTTTGGAGATGCGGCCAGTTTCTTTTTACCGTTTTGTTAATTCCGGCATTGTTAGCAGAGAGAAAAAGAGAGAGAGAGAGAGAGAGAGAGAGAGAGACCAGGGAAGAATATTATTATGAACAAATATTCATCGTGAAATTTCCTGAAAAACAAGGAAAAGAAGAATTTCGTTATTGATCGATGAATTTTTCTCATTGACATCACTTCCGGATTGAATTCTCGGGATTTCCTATTCTTTATTCTTTATTCCATTCAACACCTATTTTGAAGAAAGTGAAAAGGGAAATTTCGGGCATCATCAGAGTTAAAGTAGGAACAAATTGTATCGTTAGAATTAAATATACTTTGTTAACTTAGTTCCTACTACGTTATAGAATTCAAGGTTTAACATAGGATCAAAATTTCGATTCGGGTTGACTTTCATAAATTCGTCTTTGAGTAGGTCAAAGCTCATCCCTCGTTTACGCAGCTCCACCAGTCTCGAAAAGACGGCACGTCGACACACCTGTGTCGGATCTCTCGAGCGACTCTCGATCGCGTCGTGACATTTCTCTCTTGCCAGTGAAATTATCCCGCAAAAAACAGGCCATGCAAATACTTTTTTACGCACAACGTAATATAAATAATTCCGGATTAATCATCCGATCGGCCGCAACTTTCCGAGCGGAGGAAAAACGTTAGTATGACTCTTGTATTCCCTAATGAATGATCGCACCTGCAGTTTAGTAAAACGCCTGCCAGCACGCAGTTTTTTCTTCTCTATCCATGCCGCCTATCTGCCCACCTCTCCCTCTCTCTCCCCCCACCCTTCTACTTCATTTTTTGTTTTTACGTGCGCGCGTTTCGATCGCGCGTGTACGATAGCGTAGCGTGACACTGCATTTTCAACTGCGTCGAAGCCGTTGCGATCGCAAAGTAAACCGAGCGAAAAATTTAATTTAAAAAAATACCTCGCAGCGAGACCGGATATCGCCATGCACAAAATGCGCCGTAATTTATAGTTGAAAAAAATACGGTCTACGTCGCGCTTGTCCGAAAAGCCAGATGCGTACGAACATATCGCTGTTTAGTAATTCCGAAAAAACACCGTCCGCGCGCGCGTATCGAATCTGCCGCGACCGCCTTCGCGCGCACGTGTAACATGTGTACGCTCGCGCTGTGTGCGCGTGTGCGTGTACGTGCGCGCGTACACAGTTGTCATATTTCCTGCGCGGTATATTCAGCCACGGCGGTTTGTGCGAAAGTTACAAAATCGACAACAAAACGCAATCACTATAATTGGCCATCGGCTTCGCCGACGCCGACACCGACGCCGACGTGTTGTACGCTGCATCATTGAAATACGATAAATTGGCGTTCGCGCACGCGTATATGTGTGTGTGTGTGTGTGTGTGTGTGTGTATATATATATATATATATATATATATATATATATATATGTGTGTGTGTTCCTTTTCCCGGCGAAAGTGTCGTGCGCCGTTCGCGCCTGCAAACACACATCTGGGAAAGAAATCACCCTGTGACGCTGCCGGGAATGCCTCGCCATCAAATATTTGGTACAATCAGGTGCATGCAAACATAGAGGGAGTCGAGGGTGCGCATCACGCGCATTGCGCGAACGCGTGACCGGCGCGGTGTCGGGAAAAACCGGTGCGACGTGGAAAAATCCGGACTAGTCAGACCTTTGACCAAAATTCGTGCCAAATACACTACTCGAGCAAATAACGACGTATTTATACAAACTGTTGAGTGGCCCCGACGTTATCCAAGAGTCACCGGTCACACCGGTCCGCCGTCACTCCACGTGGAGGAGGAGTCCGCCTTTTTCCATCTGTTGGCTCTAGCGTCTCGCTTTTCTCGAGATATATCAGCGAGAGGGCTAGGGGCGGGAGTTTGTTCGCGATAAATATTGCAGGCCGGACTGTGACGACGGGGCGCGATGAATATCGTGAATCGCGCGAAGCTCGCGCTGAATTCTGCCTTCCACGGCAGGGTTAGACATGAATCGATTCAGGAGGTTGTAAGGCAACACGAGTTTGTCAAGAACTCATTGAAACTTGCACTACATATCAATTGAAATGTTATAACTGCTCGTGCAATTGGAAAAAACCGGCCATTCGAGAGTCAAGAGATTTAGAACTGAAGTTGACACTTTTTTTCTCTTCGGCTGTTTTGAATTTATGTTTTTGATCTCTCGTAAACTAATATTAAGGTTTTTAATGAAAAATTCTCCTATGATATTAAAAACTCTAATATATACCGATATTATAAATGTTATACCACCGATAACCGATGTTAACACCGATGTTATGCACAAATTTCAGAATTGCGTCTTATTTGGAAAATATAACGATGAAAGGTTCGGAATTTATAATAATATTCAAGATACATATACATATACACATGTTTAAACACTCATACACTTCTATTATCTCTATTAGATTAACTAATGCAGCATTAATAAGAAAAATAAAACATTTCCCGTATTTTTAATGTTGGGTACGTATATCCATCTCAACTTTGATCTCAAATTATTATTTATACTTAGATAATGAAATAAATACATAAAAACGTGATTTTGTTTGCGTAAATAGTAAATTTATGAATGATCTTCTTCATGATCACCGAAAACACCACCTGAGTCTTACAACTTCCTTGAAATGTTAGTTGACTAAAATAAAATAATCGACAAAATCGATAATCAGAATTAGTCATCGCATGTAAAATCACGAATGACTTAATTAAATGATTCATTATTAATCAAACTTCGATTCGATTGATCATACACTGATTAACAACTAGTCTCATCAATCGATTAAGTTATTCGCGATTATGTATATAGGATGTTCCAGTTCGATTTCACAATTTCTCGTGAGAATGTAAAGCCTATTGAGGTGAACATAAAAGTCCTATATTGTTCTGCGATATTCGCAATGATGATCGAAATATCAATTAAAGAAGATTTGTAAATGATGACGCTCGATATGGTAAAGCTGTAATGACGATGTCTGCCGTTGTGTGTGTGCTTATACATTAAATCAAACTGAACAAAAATGTCCTCTACCATTTTGCAAATAACCACGTAGATTTTTAGTTATTAATTAAAGAAAATGTGTGCATTATCGCGCAAAATAATACAACAATTTTCTTCTAATAATTAAAAATCTACGCGGTTATTTACAAAATGGTAGATGGCTTTTTTACTTAATCTGACCTAATGTGCAAGTACACGACGACAAACGTCGCCACTAGAACTCACTTACGCATCTTCTATGATCAATATCTCATTCATTATTGCGGTTCTCGCAAAACAGTATCGGACTTTTTTTCGTTTATCCCAATCCGCTCTACGCCCTCACGTGAAATCGAGCTGGGACACCCTGTATATGAATGATTGATTTATATTATTGTTTTTCTCAATTACATTTTCGGCGAGATAAAATCGATTAATCCAATTGGTTAATGTCCAATGCTGTCCTACGGTCGATTTAGCTCGCGTTTCAGTTTTTATGTACGCACTCGCGCGACATACTAGCGACGGGAATCGATAATGCGCGAGCGCGCGTTAACGCGTCTAATGGGCGCATATTATGCCACGTATTGAATCGTTAATATCGTGATTTCTGTAATGCGGAATAATGTAGAAGTTGTAGGCCTTCGAAATGGAACGTACGCCGCGTGCGTGCGTGCTGACGCGCGTGCACGTGCGTTACGCGCGAATGTCATTGTAAATTACGCATTGTCGAATGCTGTCGCGATTACCGCGTCGCGATTACCGTCGTCACGTTTATACAGTTACATCTATATTCGCGACAATTTCGCGCGCACGCGCGATCTCTTGTATCAATGCTTTTTTAATGGAAATAAATAATGAACCTATATAAAATTTGCATCAAGGGAGTATCAGTTTCAAATTCGATCGGTAATGTACTATTCAAACGTTTCCCCGCGACGGCGGGACTCATCCTTTGCACGTGCGCTGAAATAATATTAGTTAATTAATTGCGGCGCAGCATCGCCACTGCGCTTCATAGTTTATTCTATAACACTCGGGCTCTCTATTATCGTACGCGCGACGTAAAACAGAAGCTCACGTTTCCACAATATACTCAATGCAAAACACGGTAAATTTTTACTTTTACCGACGCAGTGTTCCGCGTATATTTTATGTAAACAAGGACTTTTCCAAACGGCCGAGCGATGATAAATCCTTTTAAAATATATGAATCGGAGGAAATAGCGGATCGCGGAGCACACATCGAGGCTATTGACTGCTTTCGTCCAATATTTCGACTTCCCCATTCTCGGAAAATTGTAACATATTTTTCTCCTATCGAGCCTAGACTCTACTTGATGGATCCTGATTATAAACTTCTCTCGCTCGTATAACAAACTTAAAAAAAACACTATTTAAATTAAATTAATTTAAATCAATTAGTATTACTCAGTTACAATAAAATATTGAGACTTTTCTTTCCTCTTCTTTTTCTTTTACTACTAGTAAATTTTTTTTTACTACTAGTTAATTTTTCTATTCTTTTGCCATCTTATTGACAATAATGCATTCGCCGTGAAGGAATTAATAAAATAAACGTCCTTGTTCACTAAAATATTGTATATCACTTAACGCAATGATGGGTTTCTTGAAAATAGCCGCGTATTAAACATATCGCGCGTCCCGACAATAGAAAAATTTTACTCGACCTTTATTCACGACTTCAGAACTATTTAGTCTCTCGACGTTCCTCGTCGAAAGGGATCGACTGTCGGCGTTGACGTTAGTTGAGCGAATAAGAGGGCGACGATGACACCGTTTCCCTCCCTCCCCCCCTCTCCCCTGGGACAACCGCGGCGTATCGATACCGCGACGCGGCGAAATGTCATCGACGTGTGTCGGCGTCAGCCGAAAATTCCTTGCTCGGAGCTGACCGAGCGCGAAATCGGACGGGACGGGACGAAACGAAACGGCGCGTGACAGCGTTCGTGCATTAGCGCGAAACGGCCGTTACGGCCAGCGCGTAAAGCATTCTCCGTCTTGATGCGGACGGCGACGGGCCGCGGTGATCGCATAAATCGCGAAACGAGACGATTCGTACGTGTCCCGCCGCGAATGTGTCGGGACGCGCGACCATCGGTCAAACCCGAAGTGCAGTGTCCGCACGCGGATACATACGTCCACCGTCGCTCCGATAAATCGCCTCACGTACAGG
Organism: Odontomachus brunneus; assembly: GCF_010583005.1. Lineage (NCBI taxonomy): Eukaryota > Metazoa > Arthropoda > Insecta > Hymenoptera > Formicidae > Odontomachus > Odontomachus brunneus. The sequence continues at coordinate 298,968 of NW_022639564.1, forward strand.
GTGTTCCGATGCCGTTGGCTACGTATTTTAATGAGAGATCGCTTGAGATCCGGAGAGAGAGAGAGAGAGAGAGAGAGAGGGGGGGGGGAGGG
>NW_022639564.1:299382-313723 GCF_010583005.1 Odontomachus brunneus
AGAGAGAGAGAGAGGGGGGGGGGGAGGGCGGAGGGACAGAAGTGGTCGGAAATGCAATGCGGTGGCACGACGCGATGCGAGTCGCTGTTAAGAGAATGCTGACATAATGCAGCTTTTGTATTTTGCACTGTTGTTCTACTTGATTATGTAAAATTGCAAATGCTTATACATTGTGTGTGAGAAAAAAAATATCTAAGAACTGAAAAATATTTATTCGATGAGTGTTGATAATATGTAGGATATTCGGTAACTCGTATTGGAGACGCGATGTGTAGATAGATTAGGTTAAATTGAACAAAAGTCCTTTATTATTTTGCAAATAATCATGTAGGCTTTTCATTATCAATTAAATGACATTAACGAATAACTCAAAATTTTACGTATTATCTGTAAAATAATAGAAGACCTTCTTTGTTTTTCCAGTTTTATTGGATCTGTAAACATACGACGGCAGGCGTTGTTATCACAATTCATTTGCTGTATCGTGCATGATTATTCGCCAATCTTCTTTAATGAATAACTCAACATTTTATGTGATTCTTCGTAAAATGATGAAGGAAATTTTTGTTTATTTTGACCTAGTATATTTATTTATGCAAACATATTTTTCAAAAAAATATAGATAGAAAAGAAAAGATAGATATTCAAAAAAAAATATAGACGGAAAAGAAAAGTTCAGTTGGGAATTAACCAGATTTCTGGGGAGATAAGAACAAGCTAGAAAATTTCGTTTAAAGTCACAAAAATTCTGCCGAAGACAAAATCATATAAAAAATCTTGTTGACTTAAACAAAATTCTGATAACTTCAACCGGAATTTCTGGTTCATTAATTTTTCAACCAGAAATTTGAGTTAAACCCAGATAAACTTTCTTATTCCGTGTACATTTTCTTAAAATCTTGGTTTTACACGAAGGCAATTGTTTTATTCAAATAAAAGAATTTAGATTTCCGCAAATATGTTATTAATACCTTTACGCGGAATAAACATTTTTTTATTTTTCAAATGATTTTCTATCACACAGTAAACAGAGTAAAAATACAAATGTCGATGTGAAATGCCTCTTGTTATATATCGAAAACAAAAATAATTCTATAGACGAAAAATTCTTTTTTACATAACATACGGGGTATTCTCATTGACATTTGTATTTTCATTTCGTATACACACATTGCAATTGCATAAAACGAAATAGAGGCAACCAATAAAGTTGCATTATATTCAGCATTCTCTTAAGGATTGCTCGAGTTTCTACGAGCGGTCCTCGAAAATTGCAGGGCCGCGCCGGAGCTCGGGAACTTGAGAGGGTAACTAGATAATAAAACCTTATCCTTCAATTAATGTCGAGTGGATTTTAACTTGAGCCGGACTTTAATTTGAACCTCAGTCACCGGGATGTCTAACGCGAAAAGTTGCGAAAGTCGAGACGAATAATAACTCTTTCCGACGGAATCGTCCTCCTTCTGCCCATCCCGGTCGGAGGGAGAATTACGTGCCCTTTTTCCTTAATCTCGGAGCTTCCGCGAGACGGAGGATCTCGAGGATCATCGCGACACCCCGTGTCTCTCACGCTCAAGTCGGCGACAGCCGATTTCGCGGGCCACCCTGTGTGCGCGCGTATTTTAAATTTTAAATTCTCGCGTGTACCTCGTCATTTCTCTGCGTTGCGATACAACGGTACTACGCGGGGTGATTCACGAGAGGAGACAGAAGCCGCCCGACACGCTTTCACGCAAAGTGCATTCATGGAATGCATCGGCCGAGGTACGCGCGATCGTAAAACGATTGTATCATAAGCAAAACTCACTTGCCCTTTCCCTCATCGCCCTTCATCGCTCACTTCCCCTTTCTCTCATCAATCCTCGTTTTCAGAAACCTCCAAAACCGCGCGCACGGCTATTAAATAATATTTACATTTGCCGAAAGAGCCGAGTCATGATACCCATGTCATGATATTTGAAAATCAGTTATCTCCCCAAGAGAGGACGCGTCCGCAATAAATAACTCCGGGCATTAAGCATTCGACGGGGTGATTTCTTACGTCGTGCACGACTTCTCGAGGGTCTGGGAGCCGACCTGCCGGCTTTTTTCGACGGATCGCGCGCTGTTCTCGGCGCGAATCGCTTTACGAGCGGTGCGCTTCGTCTCTCCCTCCCTCCCTCCCTCCCTCTCTCTCTCTCTCTCTCTGTCGTATCTCGGTCGAGAAGTTAATAAAATATCAGCGGGAGGAGAGGACAACGGAAGGAAAGGGAAGGAAAGAGGGGAGGAGAAGGTGCCCAAGGCAGAATCGCGTACCCAGGCATGATATAACTCCCCCGCTTGCGACCGCGAAAATGTCCTCGACCGTGCGCGCACCCCGGCGGATAAAACGAGCGCCAGCCGAGTACTTTTCGAGCTAACTCGGCATTCGATGATTTATGACCTGCGATCGAATCCCCACTCTCTCTCTTGCGCTCTGCCTGCGCGACCCTCGTCGACCTCACCTAACCCTTCCGTGCTCCTGTCCGCCCGCTCGCCCTCTTTCCACGGGGCAACCGTACACGGCAAACACGGCGAATCCGAACGCAATTGCGGATCTCGCTCGAGCTCATTACACGAACACTCTACCACTCACAAATGCGAGCGAGAGCGAGCGAGAGAGAGAGAGAGAGAGAGAGCACGCGCGCGTGCTCACACGACGCGCAAACATACTTACTAACGCTTCCGGGATGCACCACGTATGGCTCTACGCATGATTTCCCTTCGTCCTCTCGATATCCGTCGTTAGCCGTTGCCGCCTCCCCCTATCCCGACGCCCCCTTTGCACGGTAAAACCATCGTATCATGCCATTGCTCCCTACCCACCCACTCGCTCTTGTTAGCCATTTCGCTTAATCGTGGCGAAATTCACCTAACACGCTCGACGGTAACGCAAACATGTATACACATGTCATTGCGATCGCTAATCCGGTGAATTCGCACACCCCTTCTGCTCCTTCTTCTGTCACGCCCGTCAAACGGAGAAGAATCGCCAATCCCTTCATGGAAATACATCGTATTCGAAGTTGGCAATTGTTGCACTCAAAAAAGAAGAAAGAACTCTGATTGCAAAATGCAATATTTCCTGCAAACCTACATTAAGAGAAAATATGTCTAAAAAATAAAAAAATATTTATTCGTTGGCTACTAATAACATATTTACTTATACTAACAATATACATATTTTTATACTGAAGAAAAGTATTTTTTTTCAAATAATTTTTTAGATCTTTTATTTCTTTAATATTTTTTAGTACGTATTCTAAACGGAAATCTTTACCGAAGAAGTATCCTTTTTCTAACGAAGTGAACTATTAATCAGGGATTTGCTGGATATCCTAATTTTTTTTCGTTTTAAGTCAACAGGAATATGTTTACTTGAAGCAGAATCTTAGTTATTTGAAACTTTATGTTAAAACGAAACTCCTCTAACTTTGAGGACATTGTGCTTAGAATATTCTTCTTATGCTTTTAAAAGAATCCATTTGAGGCCACGTATAAGAGTATAATTCTCGAGAATTTTGAGGATTTCACTAAGGATGAAATCACACAATTTTTTGAATGTATGCTTTATTAACCGCACGTTTTCATGCGCGCCCGGAGTGCCGTGCGGCTCGCGACTCGTCGAATATTTACGAACTTTATTATAATAACTTTATTAATTAAATAATATTTTACTGGTTATATTCGCTGGTGCGTACTAATTTTGTCGATTCATTAAACTCGTAACGCACGGCTCAATAACGCCGCGGCGAGTGCGATTTGTTTTCCCGCCGAGTAAACGCCGCATTCAAAACTCATAATTCGGCTGAATTTCAAAAACACACGCGTGCCACCGCACTTTAGTCGCTCCGTGATACACGGCGCTAATAAGAAGCGATAGAGAGAAGATGAAGAGCCGAGGGCAAGGGAGGGGAAGGGAATCGTCGGGTTTAGCTGCGCGTCAGTTGCGAGAAGATCTAATCGTCCTTTCCCATCGCCATTAGTAAATCTCAATTAAAAGCCACCCTTGTCTCGGCGGCGTCGCGTACGAAATTCACCAGCGCGAATTTACCGCAGCTTCCTTTTACCTCGCGTATTCCGTACGGCGGTTGGGTGAAGGTGAAGCGACGAGGGTTGCAGGGACAGGACGAGACGAGACGAGACTAGACGAGCTAAAGCGAGATGAAGTGTGGTGAGGTGAGGTGAGGTGAGGTGAGGTGAGGTGAGGTGAGGTGAGGTGAGGTGAGGTGAGGTGAGGTGAGGTGAGGTGAGGTGAGGTGAGGTGAGGTGAGGTGAGGTGAGGTGAGGTGAGGTGAGGTGAGGTGAGGTGAGGTGAGGTGAGGTGAGGTGAGGTGAGGTGAGGTGAGGTGAGGTGAGGTGAGGTGAGGTGAGGTGAGGTGAGGTGAGGTGAGGTGAGGTGAGGTGAGGTGAGGTGAGGTGAGGTGAGGTGAGGTGAGGTGAGGTGAGGTGAGGTGAGGTGAGGTGAGGTGAGGTGAGGTGAGGTGAGGTGAGGTGAGGTGAGGTGAGGTGAGGTGAGGTGAGGTGAGGTGAGGTGAGGTGAGGTGAGGTGAGGTGAGGTGAGGTGAGGTGAGGTGAGGTGAGGTGAGGTGAGGTGAGGTGAGGTGAGGTGAGGTGAGGTGAGGTGAGGTGAGGTGAGGTGAGGCGAGGCGAGACGATCACGTCGGGTATTTCGACTGGCATACGCGCGGAATACGCGGCGTTCGGACGAACAATACATTAGCTCGCCTCATTAACGAATTGCAACGTGCCAATTAGAGAGAGCTTGCCAGCAATGCCGTTTCGCGCGCGCATCCCTTTTTCCGCCGCGCCGCAATTTCTCTCTTTCAGCTTTGCAGCGATACGAGAGAGCGCGCGCGCAACGCTTGACCGGCTGCTATCGCGGACCCAGGCCGGCAAACTAAATTAGAGTGCTATTGACGGACAACGCGTGCAAGATTCATGGTCCTTTGTCAATGCGGCGTATAGAGTGTTCCGTTTGGAGCTCGCGCGATGCATAACTTTGAAAGAGAGAGAGAGAAAGAGAGAGAGAAAGAAAGAGAGAGAGTGAAATACAGAGATAAAATATTATATAGAGAGAAAAAGCTTCACACACAGTTGGGGCGCGCGTGGAAAAGTGATCTCGCTATCGTAGCATTTTATCGAAATTGAGGTAATGTGCCCGCCGTCTCGTGTCTCTGGAATCGATTAGACGAGCGAAACTCGAGCAAATCGTCTTTAATCTCTTCATGAGATAAATTCATTAAAATCAAAAGAAATTATCTGAATTTCAAATACTCATGTCATACTCATGACATGATAAATATTAATATTAAAATGTGACATCTGTCAATTTTACGACGGAATTTCTCGTTTTAGCGATATGTGGAACTTTGTGATGAATATTTATTCACAGCAAAGTTCATTGTCGTATATGTTTCGTCGAGCACACGTACTCGAACTGGAAAAGATAAATTGAACGTATCCAAACGTGCACACATGTTCCAGTATTTCTGAAAAGCTCAACATGGTCGTTGTTGATGGTCGTTGTCACGTATGTGCGACTTCAGTCTGTTACATAACATATTAACACTTTATGAATAAATATTCGCCGACAGTAACGGTGTAATTGTAATAAGAACTATATGAAGATAAATTTACGTGTTTACTCTATAGAATACAATTAGTGTATTCTTCGCTGAAATATACTATACTTACAACTGGTGACTCAGTTCAAAGTATAGCATTGCGGTCAGTAAAATCTCGTTGAAAGAATCATAGTTGATAGTAGCGACTGTTTCTATTATCGATGCAGTTTGCAAACAGAGACAGTGCCATTGCACCCTGCAAATCGCACGAGAGATGGCAATTGCACCGTCACAAACGCGGAAAGTGGGATTTCACATAGTGTATAATGAGAGTTAATAGTGTAGAAATTTTGCAATAAAATCTTACTTGCTGCTGTAATCAAAATCAGTGAGATATAAGACGAATCAGTAAAATAGGAATATTTCCACTGAAAATCAGCGAATATTCGCTGATGAAATATCAGTGAAATGATCCTTTCACTGATTCGATCAGAAACATCTTTGCTGATTCTTAACTCCAAGAGAGTACATACAAAGAAAATGGTCTCGTATCCGTAGAGATAGATACAACCTGAGCAAATTCTCAAGATCTGCCGGCGGCGAGCAAAAACTTTCCCGCGACAAGTGCAGTCAAAAACGACGACGCACTTGAAGTAAAATTCCATCTAATATAACAATAATTGTACATCGCAGAGAGATGGGAGTGTTGAACAAAGTTACATCGATATTTGTCGTAATAAGTGGTTTTGGACTGCTGTTTGACTGCCGCGCAAATAATTAGCCGTAGCACCGCAGCGCGCTATGCGGAGACAAAAAGTCCCGGCCGCAGTGGACGGTGAAATTCCCCCGCCGCGTGTGACGTTTTGCGTTTTACGGGAGACTCGCTCGGATTACGGAGCTCACGGAAATGCGTGCCGCCGTAATCTCTGCTCCGCGGAAAAATCCGCGAAGTATCCACGCTGCGCGGCAACTATCGGGCGTCCACAAATCCGACAGGATATATTACCGACAAAACGACAAGCGCGCGTAATATACCAGCTCGCGTATAGCCACAAAAACGCACGACAATCGAAACTACCTGTCGGAACGAGCGACGCGCAATTTCCGGCGAAATAAGTCACCGCGCGTGAGATTTGTCGAAATCTCCGAACATCCGCGTTTACTCAAAAACATGCTCTTGCGGTCACAGTAAGAACTGTCCAGGTACGAGAAATTAACTAAAATGGGCAAATGACTAGCCAATGCTGCGATATCGCGTATGCTTTGTGTTTAATCAATGTAGATGGCAGAGACGGAATTTCTAACTGCATTATTTGCGAAATTTAGCAAGAAAGTCTCTCTTTGTCTCTCTCTCTCTCCCTCTGTGACGCCCACACAGATTAAACCAGTCACAATACTTGTAAAAATTGATTGTGGTAGATAAGAGACCAATGACAAAAGACGAACGAATAATCTTTACGTTCACCTAAGTTTGCTTGCGGATATTGCTAAAATGCTGCGCTGCGATAAATTCTATACAATAGACAATTTTCTAGTGAATGCAAAAAACTGTGATAAATTTAAACTGTGACATTTCTACCTGGACCAGCAGAACATTTTTTGAGAGTTACATGTCAAGACCACGACATTGACGCGAATTCTTTTAGGAGTAAATATTTCCTATGGTCCTGCCTCTCTAAATCTCTTAGGCCCAATTTCACCAACATCGATTGGGTCTTGATCTGAGTCTAAATCTTTGTTTCAAATAATTTAAACGCAGTTGGCTTGATCAATGTTGGTGAAATCAGACCTTAGAATGAAATTTCACTGGAAAAATAGTGTGGCCACCGAGGCATTCGATCTTTTACTTATACAAAGTGAATTCTCCAATCTAAATCGTCGAATGAATATTTTCGCTCGAAATTGAAGAGTGAATCTGACGTGTTTTATCGTCATAGGAACAGATTCATTCTAATTGACTGAAACATTCACTCATACCGAGTCAGAACTCATCCAGAAGCTTGAGTGAAAACTCTGTGATTTCGAGTGGCAGCATTTTCACTAATACTTCGAGGAAAGACACTGCCGCTTCTTACTCATTTTGAGCGAGTTTCCTCCAAGAAATCTAGAGAGTATGCTTTACTTCTCCTACCTCTTCAACGCGAATATAAAAAAACGGATAGTTGAGAAATAGAAGAGCTATTTGAGCTTCGAAACGTCGTCAGTTAAAAATTCGAAGATCGTCTACCTGAGCAGGTTCTTGATTTTCAACTTAGGAGATGAAGGGTTAAGTGAACTTTCATGAATACAGATCCACTTTATCGATGGAAACATTCACGCGTATGGAGTCAGACTTAATTCTAAGCTTGAATAAAACATTCATTCTTCCGATTTCGAGTGACGAATATTTTCACTGACACTACGTTCTGAGTGAAATTCCTCCAAGGGATTTGGAGAGTGCCCCTTTCCCTCCAACGTGAATATGAAAAACGAATAGTTCAAAAGTAAAAGCGCTATTTGAAGCGCTGAAGCTATTTGAAAGCTATTTCACACGTCGTCAGTCGAAAATTTGAAGCTCGTCTATCTGAACTGGAATTTTAATTTTTAAATTGAAAGGGTTAAGTGAACTTTAATTAATAATACACTCGACGCGCGCTTTGAATGCGGTTTGCTTTGGGAACCTGCTTGTTCGCGTAACGATCGTCCGTCTGGATCGCGCCCCAAGCCGAATGCAAATACCTACACACCTAAAAGGGACTGCATTAATGCCGGTCGATGTACCGTGATACGTGCGCACGGGGAATGAAAGCTCGAGGATTACACGACTATATCGTCGTCGTCGTCGTCGAGTTTCTCCGGCGCGCTCGTTTATTCTAAAAATGCCGAGATTAAAATTCTTACAGCGCGGCCCGCCGATTTCGTCGGCTGCATTCCGCATACAGAGGAATCCTGGGCCGAGAACTCCGACGAAATTTCCAAACGCTACCGACGAAATTTCCAAACGCTACCGACGAAATTTCCGAACGCTACCGACGATGACGACAACGACGACGACTGAGACGAGGAGGACCCCCCACGCGTAACTCGGCTCCACGTGAAAGTAACGACGTGTACTTCCTGACTCCCGCCGCGCGCGCGTTCATGCACTTCCGCCAAACTTCCGTGTACGATCTCCTTGCTCCCGATTGAGCCGGTCCATCGATCCGGGTGCGGACTTTTTTGCCGATTGGGCCGATGTCGGGCTATTCGCGAGGAAATATAATTCCAATTTTCGTGCCGGCTCGGCAACAAAAAGAGGGAAAAAAGGGGAAACCGGTATCCGGTTCCAATCGCTGTCGGCGCAGTTTCCACGCGAGAGAAGCAAAAGCACTTTCCCGCTGCAGCTCCCCTCTCTCAGTCTTTCTCTCCCTTTCCCTCCGTTTTTAGATTTAATGAATACCATGGGCCGGTTAAGATTACAGATTCACGATACCCGATTGAGGTAACGAGTGATCAAAGGGAGTGGATAAGCGGAAGAATCGATCTAAGGGCGCATCGTGAGAGCACGTCTATGTGGATCGGCATATTTTGAGCAAGGCTATCCCGTTACCAAAGAATTGAGCGACGCACAGAGGGACAGGTTTTCGCGCTGGCAGAAGACGACGGGCGAATATCGATGTGCTATCGTGCGAATGCAAATTTACACTATACCGAAGTCCCGTTACAGTATCGGCATTTTGAGAACAAACTTATTAAGCTTAACTATACTTAGTTTAACTATCGTGGAAAGTTAGGTGATCAAGCACCAATCAAAAATCAGACGTCAGAGCATCAGCATAAGAAAGACCTCGTTTATGTACGGGTTACCTTTTCTCTTCCTTTTTTATTCTCTTCTTAATTTTTCTGTACGCGTTACCTTTTCTTTTCCTTTTGTTTCTTTTTTATTCTCTTCTTAATTTTATGTTCTCCTCTTTGCTTCTTTTATCTTCTTCTCTCGAGATAATATTCACGAACGTACCGCCGTATCCTCTTTTCTAAGAACTTTGCCTGCCAGAGTCGAAATTTTAGCCCTGCTTTGGATCCCAACTTTTTGACATCTGTATATTTTGAAGGATCAGTATGTGCTTAATAAATATGGAAACTTAGGTCCCACTTAGTGTCTCAAAGTGATAGATAAAGGCACAAAACGCCGCTTATAAGTACCAAAGAGAAACTCGGCAAAGTCAAGAAAGTAGAATGAAAAGAGGGATTGATGTAGACTTCAGAGTACCAAAGAGTAGTGGACTAGTCTCAATAAAAGTACTAAAAGTAGGCGTTAAGTAGAAGGACATGGAGGCCGAAAGTAGCATCAAAATTTCGATCTGGATACCCCTCACTGTTGTACTGTTTCAAAAAAAAAGGAAGATGAAAAGAGAGTAGCTTGTTGTCATGCTGAGTAATTGATATGAAATATCCTCGCCTCGGGACAGTGAATTGCGAAAACGATTACCAAAGAACGAATTCGCATTTTCTCCTCGCGAATTCGCGCGCCCTGTCGTTAAATGGAATTGATTCGTCGCGCAACTAACAGTGACTCGAAGTCACGGTCGGCTGCGGTGGCAGCCGTACGGCCGTACGTATCACGGCTTTGCGACTCGTGACTCGGTTTCCGTGACCAGCCGTCGGGTATTTCCACTTGACAGTTGCATGCTATTATTTAAACTTGACAACGATAAATGGCGGTTGCATACCGCCGCGCGAAAAGCTCGCTTCGCGCGGGAGGCGGAAAGGAGAAAATTGCTAAATTAATTTACTAAAGCGGTGGTATTAAGTCGGCCGATAAAGATCCTCTGAGAGAGACAGAGAGAGAGAGAGAGAGAGAGAGAGAGAGAGAGAGAAGGAGGGAGAGGGAAAGAGAAAGTAGAAGCTTGCGGCGAGAACGAATTCGTGAGGGAGCGACGAATGGAGGTGTGCGAGTCTACGTTAAAATGAGCAGCGTAGTTCGGGGATTGAATTGAAAGCTGCAGACCGCCCGCAACGGCTCTTCGTGCTCTCGTTCTTCTTGTTTTTCCTCTTGCTTCTTCTCTTTTCTATTCTTTTTTTGTCGAGTCGTTTATCTTGCGCCAGTACACGTTCGCGCCAAAGGCAATCGAAACGGTTGCGTTGATTCGGTGAGCGATCGGCGATGCGATCTCGGCCACTTTGAAGCGCGCACGTTCTGCGACCGGAAAAACGGAATATATATATATACACATATATATATATATATATACATACACACACATATTTCACCCCTTCGCTAATTGCACACAATTCGACGCAACAGAGACCTAGATCACTGGGTCCCCTTTTTCAAACCATGTTAGAGACGAACAGATGGAAGCACGCTTGTATGAGTGCGATGGGAGAGAGCGAAGGGAAGAGCAAGAATCCTGTGCAAATTCGCGGAGTACAGCGAGAGGGGGCGGTCGTCGCAAATAAAATCGCGAAACATCTGCGCGAATAATCGCGGTCAACTCTACCTCCGAGAAGTCAATAACTGTCCGCCGGCCGATAACTACATGGAGTATAGCCCTATCACATCCGGACGCGGGCGGAACCATTGATAAAATGACAGATGGCGGCGATTAATTTCGCAAGGTGCCGCTGTTATCGATCGGCCGGTCGTATTTCAGGAAGAAAAAAAGGGGGAAGGGAGGACGAAAAGATTCACCGGCCTTTTGCCGCGGTAATTCGCTCAATTGGGTCCGGACACGTCGCGCCGGCCAACGCGGCGACTTTAATTCAAGAACCTTGGGAACATCCGGAGATGTTAAATTCCGCGATGATTATGGACAGAGATTGGAAACGGTTTCGAGAGCCGCGCGCGCGCTTACCGAAACCGATATACTTTATCATCGCACGCCGCGAGGAATTGATTAATTAAAATTAATGGTCTCGGTACTGCGCGAAACTGCGAAACAGATTTTTCGTCCGGGCGCAGCTCGAAGAGTTCTCCCCGGTCTATTTAAGATTTAACGCTCGTCAGATTAATCAAACGGCTGAAGGAGAAGAGGAAAAAGGTCGACTCTCTCCAACCCCTCTCCCCTGTTCTCTACGCTCTGCTGGAGTGTCTCGTGAACGAGCGAGATGGGGTGAAACGTCCAGTAGTCCCCCGGCGCTCTGCTTGCTCTTTCGGCACTAATGCGCGGATTTTATCCAATATTAAGGTATGAGGATTTAAGAGAAAGAGAATCGGTAAATAATAAATGCGATAAATAATTAATGCATCCCCAAAAACACACGCAGCCACGCTGAAAATTCTTGCGCGTCATTTTCAAATAAATTGATATTTATACGAAACAAAATCGCTTTAGCATATCTGTAATATGATACGGGAATTATCCTTTCCCTGCGACAATCAATAATATCCATGAAATTAACGCGTCAAAATCATGAGAAAAAGATAGGTAGTTAAAAAGAGAAGGTGCACGTTAATTTTACGGCTGTTATGATTGTCAAAAGAAAAAGATAGTTTTTGGAGCATTTTACAGGTCAAGCGACCTGTAAAAGGTGTTCTTTCATACAAATATTACAACAAATCTCATGATGACCAAAGCGGAAGGCGCACGCCGCGTTAATTTATTGCTTATTGAGCTACGACTTTCAAGGGAAAAGGATAAATGGCGAAGCATTTTACAAGTATGCTCAAGCGTTCTTTCATACAAACATCTCTTTCCTCGAGCGTCATTTGCTTACGACTGAAAAAAGATCCAAACACAGACTGAGGCATCTGGAGGTTTGTAGTTATAACGAATATTTTTGTGATATTGGATACTTTTGGCTAATAATTTTATTGCTACCGCGTGGTCCGTGCATTAACCTTAATTTGCTCCTATTTCAGTCGGATTAATTATCTTTTTATTTGGAAATGGCACGCAGGAACTTTGAGCGTGCATTTCCTCGCTCCTGACGTCATAAATCAAGAGCTCCGCGGCGTGAGGGGAATTCAGGACTTAATATTTGATAAAATCCGCGCGAGAATGTTGAAAACAGGGCAAGAGGGGCCGTTTTCCCCGGCAAATTTCGTCGTTGCTCGTCTGCCTCCGCATATCCTGTGCGCGCCCGCGACGAGATCTTGCATGCAAAAATATGCGGCGGAAGTCATTATAATAATGTATTACAGACGCGGATTACACAATGCGCCTACTTAATAGCGACTAATGCGCTCTACTTGCCGGTGAGAAAGCATCGTGTAATTCAGAGCGACTGCGGACTAACCCGCTTTTTTTCCTTCCCTTTCTTTCCTCTCTTTTTCCGTTCCGAGCGCGACGTTACATAGACTCGCCGTCTTCTCCGGCCACTTTCCAAGCGGCCAGGAAAAGCGGGACTGGCAGAAAAAGCGTCGCGCAAATGAGAATGCAGCTACGTGCGCGCTCCGCGCTCTCTCGACCAAGTCGCGAGCGAGTCGCTCGACAGTGAAAACAGATCGTCGCGCGTTAACCGTCCGTTGCGTAATGCCGACGGGCGACGATAAATCACGGCAGCTTGGCTAATTAAGCGCAGACACGAAATTGACCGTGCGGAATCGACGGGTCGCGCTCTTACGTCGATTGAAAACACGTGTCCGCGACATTTTCCAGTCACGTTTGGATCTCGTCGAACCGAGATGAAAGAGTCCACGCGTGCGATGTAGCAGAGACGTCGGATATTGATATCGAAATCGCGATACGCTTCGTCGCGGAGATATTAGAGCAATAATGCGTCCCCGATGAATCGGCCGGCGAACGAGTTTCGCCCAAACGGGCTGAGTTGAAAATTAGAGTCGTCCGCCGCGCGATCAACGCGGAAACGCCGCGAGACGAGCGCGATATCGATCCGGGAAATGACACTCGCGATGAAAATTCCGCGAGGACTGCGCGGACAGAGCCTCGGCTCCGGCCGGATATTACTTCAGAGCTCTTGAGAGGCAATCGCAGTTCCGCCCGTGATCGGCCAGATATAGGGGAGAACTGCCGGGATCGTACCGGTTTCCTGAATCGTACCTCATCAATCGTACCAATCGTGTCGATCGTATCAATCGTGCGCTTGTAGCACGCACAAAATAAGATACAATCGAAAAATGTCTTGCTTATATCGCTCTCATTGCTCTCATTTATTTCTCATTTTTCACCATTAATCTTCTAGCCGTGCTCTAGGTCTTTTTTCACCCAAAGCAATTTCACACAGTTTTTGTAATATTTTAAATACAAATGTGATACTTTACTTTTCAAGTTAAAGAAAAAATCAGTACATATTGTACTAAATTACTTTATATAATGTTAAAATAAAAGATATAAAAAATACAGTCATAGATGTCAATTAAATAGTGAGTTCTCACTATTACATCTATTTAGACCTTGAACATAGTCAAAGTATATCCGAAACGAATACGGTTAGAAAGTTAAATGACGTTCACATTCAATAATAATACAGGAATTGATGAGGTACGATTTCGGCAGCTCTTTCTCTGTATCGGGGATCGATGAGTGACGGCTTGTTGCTGCCTTTACGAGACACTTTTACGAGGTTTCAGATGAGGACTGCAGACCTCGCTGCAGATAATCAGCAAACGGCATACAGTAACGTGCAGGCGCGTCGAAAGTCCTCGCGAAAAAATGAGGCAACGATAAAATATTCGCGACATAAATTCGCCAGCGAATTTAACACGTTCGCTGTCTGCGTCACACATGTGCGACGTACCAATTTCTCACGAGATAACAGCGTCACAAATAAGTGACAACGACGTCTCTCTCTCTCTCTCTCTCTCTCTCTCTCTCTCTCTCTCTCTCTCTCTCTCT
>NW_022639564.1:313838-324474 GCF_010583005.1 Odontomachus brunneus
CTCTCTCTCTCTCTCCCCCCCCCCTCTCTTTCCCTCTCTCTCCATGTTCACATAAATAAACTAGACATGTTTTGCACAATTAAATAAAAAGTACAGAGTGAACTGCGACACGAGTTTTCCAAATGAAAGTGGAATTGGTCGGCATAAAATAAACACACGGAAAAAAGATTTTACTACCGCAGTTAAATATAATCACGCTTTGCTGTAACGCTTTGCTTTGCTTTACTCGTTGCTGTAACGGAAAATTTGCTGCTGTGACTAAAACTGTCGCCACTATCTCTCTGTTACCACTATCAATTTCATGGTTAAATACATGCCTACAGCTATATATCTTTCTCTCCAAATTCTTTGGAGTGTAATTTCACTCAAAACGAGCGAAAAGTGGCAATGTTTTCATTCGAAGCAATAACGAAAATACCGCCATCCAAAATCGCAAAAATAAGTATTTCACTCGAGTGTCTTGGAGTGGATTCTGACTCTGTATGAGGCAGTGCTTCAGTCGACTATGAGACTAGAGTGAATATGTTCCTGTGACAGTGGAGGAAGTGTGTACACCAGATCCACTCTTCAATTTCGAGTGACGAGATACTCATTCGACGACGTAGAGTGAAGGATTCGCTTTACATGAGCGAAAAGTCGCTCGGATCCGAATAATTCGATGATCACTCTGCTTTTCGAGTGAAATTTCACTCTAAGAAATTCAGAGAATTGAAAGAGTTAAGGAAACAAACTTCTTTCTTGGTATATAAAAATATTCTCACTATTAACCGCGGAGAGGAGAGACACCGCGTGTGACCGCAATTTGTTAATTATTTTTCGTAACAATTCAAGTAGCTCTAAAAAAAAACCCCTTTTCTACTCAGGTAACAGAATAATTATCGATTCAGACTATCAGCATCCAGAAACGCGCCATCTTTGTCCACGCTCTACATTGCACAGATGAATGATGTCGTTTACCTTACCTCTCTCTTTCTCTTTCTCTCTTCCTCGCGAATGCGGGCGTTTAACACGTGTCTGGCGAATTAGCGCGCATAGCGTGAATAATTAAAAAAATTTTCCCCTCGGCTTCCCGAGCGGCCGGCTATCGCGGCTTCCTCCCGAAGGAGCCCGAAGGTAGAAAACGCCCGTGAAAACGACACGGCAAGCAGCTACCGCAAGTAGCTACCGGCTCTCTTAATTACGACGCGCTATCAGTGCCACTTTGTTGCCTTACCGCGGTTGAGGGAAATTAACGAGCTACCGCCGTACGCGAGGAGTCATTAATTCCCGGCAGACGCCAGAATCTGATGTACAAGTGTGCCGCGGCGTGGCGTGGCGCGGCGAACGCCACGGCACGCACCGCCACGACACGTATACGCTTCGTGGAAATTCAATTATAACCGGATGTTGATCAATAGCAGCTTCGGTGCACCAACAATATCCCGAGGGTCGCGCTAAGAGCACGCCGTGTGTGAGCGAGCGATAAATTTTAACGCGCGATGAGCCGCGGAAATGCATCATCTTGGCGTGGAATCCCCTGGGACAAAGGCCGGAAGATTCCAGGCTCGGTTAATGAGTTTTGATATCTTGCACGGCAAAAAGTGACGTTCTCGTACGAACCGACTTCATATCGCATTCACATCAAACGTTGAATATGTCTTTCTGATTTTTAAGTTAATCTTCAGGAACACTGCCACACATGCGCTAAAGTGAATCGGTGAAAAAAAATATTTCTGATTGAATCAACAAAAGAACCATTTCACCAGTGATCAGTGAGAGAGAGAGAGAGAGAGAGAGAGAGTGTGTGTGTGTGTGTGTGTGTGTGTGTGTGTGTGTGTGTGTGTGTACTGATATTTCCTATAAAAGAAAAAACTTCCCACTTTATTTCGTCTTAGACTTCACCAATTTTGGCCATTAGTAATAAGATCTTGTTCTGTAAGTGAAGTGTAATATACAAATTTGTTATATACACCGATAGAAAAGTATTTAGAAAATAAAAAAGATTTATTCGGCATAGGTAATAATATATTTGCTTAAATCTCTAAATACTTTTATTTGAGTAGAATAAACAATTGTCTCCACGAAAAGCTAAGGTTTTCAGAAAATGTTTAATTTCTTATTTGACAGAAGATTTTACATTAGCATAAGTAAATATGTTATTAACAGAGCCATCACGAATAAGTATCTTTTCATTCCTTATTTTTTCTCTCAGCGTATTGCATTAAATCCAACTTTCTACGTTTGTGACGATGGAATTAACGGCTTTCATGCGCCTCGCGTGCAATGACACAGTCTGTGTTCACAAAGTGCATCAGTGTAATGGAAATAACCGCTACTATTAACTGATCCTTTCAGCGAGATTTTACTGCTTGCAATGCTATACTTACAACTGAGCTACTAGCTCAGCATTTCAATGAGGAATGCACTGTTTGTACTTCAGAGAGCTTAAATTTTCTTTTTCAATTTGAATATCGTCGACAGAATATACCAAATATTACTGAGAATAAACCACATTCATCATAAAATTCCGCAAGAAATCTCGTCAGTGATCGGCAGATGTCATATTTAAAATTAAATAATTTTCTTCACATTTTCATAAATTTATCCCTGAAAAGATGATCTGAACGACGTTGAACGTGACGCTCATGTATAAAAAAGGGGACCAGATGGAATCAGATGACATAAATCGCCCCGAATAAGGGACTTCGGAGACTATGACTTCTAGACGCACAGCGAACGCGAATATACTCTTCTGATTCTCAAGTTGAAACAAGGTTAAACTGGATGTCTACACCAGGAAAAAAGCGGAATCAGGAGAACACACTATTTAACGCGCGTTCAGAAGGAGGCCTCGGAGTCATCACGGGGACGGCTCGATCGGTCGTTCACCGGCGCAATTTCCCGACTATCTTTCCGCAACAGCTGGCGCGGCGAGCGAACACGTGAATCCGAAAGTGAATCACGATTCGAGCGCGTCGATGACCACCGGGCCTCTGTAACTTCTCTCTTTCTTTCTCCTGTGTGGTACGTGCAGAAAAACTCCCTCGTGGCCGACGCGAATCGTTAGCCGCGAGATTAATCGGGGCGATTAGCGTGCAATCCTTATCGCCAGTTCGTTATCCCGTTATCAAGCCGCGAGACGCTTGTTCACAGGCAGTGCACCGTGAAAACGCGAGTTCGCTTAAACGCACATCGAAGACGGTGAGACGCGCGGAATGTGTCGTGGTGTGCAGTGTGTGCGCGCGCTTTCTCCACGAGTGCGTGCTACCTCCATGTATGTATGTGTGAGTAGAAAAATGCCCGCGTAGAAAGTGAAAAGCCGCGTACGTTGCCCGCCACACACCCCGGCGTGATCCGCTTTAATGCGCTCGCTTTTGATCGTCCCGCAATCGCTGCGGCTGTTAACACTTTGACGGTCGCACTCTGAACGCGCGGAAAAAAATCATCACCTGTCACCCAGCATATTTCGTAGACTTGCTTAGACAAAACTTGCTTATCTAAAGAAAGGAGCGTCCGCGCGCGTTAATTCGTAGATATGTGTCGGGAGAAAAAAATCCAGCAAAGAAAACCGAGTCTCAGAGTTGGGCGAATTTCTTTCTTTGCGCTAATTGGTTAAATAATTGAATTCAGTTGAACAAAAAGCGAACCAAGTCAACAATTTGACGTAGAGCTTCAACTGAAACATTTAATCGACAGTGAAGGGTCGATAAAATTGAAATGCACAACGTTGTTGTGTGACACAGATGTTCGTTCAACTACCAAAAATCGGGTCAACTACACACAAGTAATTCCAACTCTCTGGTCGAAAGTAAGTTCGACAATAGATACGAACGATAATGTGTTGGGTCAGTTTAACTAGTGATCGCCTCATTGAACTAAATTTCAAACTTACTTGATACTAACGGGAGATTATAAAAACCCAAACAGATTTTCGTGACTACCATGGTGTGAAACAATCGATAATAGAAACTTTACAGTATTTTTATTTATCTTCACGAAGTGTAAAACAGAATATATTGTATTGAATTAATCATACCAATTTATCTTTTATATTAATGTAATTTTTTTGTTCGGTTGATGCAGCAACAAATTTACTAAAAGTTACACGCAGATTTGCATATTACATTTTGCGTGACACGTAGTTTCGAGTGAATTTTGATAACTTTTTCGTATCTCTCTATTTCGTCATGCAATAAATATGAGTGCTATGTGAACCATTCATAAGAGATGCAACCTTTACAAATCAAATAAAAAAATTTGCTGTCAAATTTGCATACATCTGTCTACCTGAGAGAGAGAAAACAAAAATTTTGCTAAGAGTATCAGGACAGTTCACAACCGTGAAATTGAGTTTGTTTAATTCGAGATACGAGTTTCCCCATTTTTCTTTATATAGTTTATATAATATTGTCGTTCTCGATTATCATTATCGACAAGTATCTTTTTGAGGGGATAATCAATGACAGAATGAAGTCACGTGCACGTGACAGTGGCTATCGAAGTGTTAACGTGACTCGGGTACCTTGTTGTAAAAATGATAGATCGTACGATCGTTCTTTTTGCTTCCGGGACGAAGGTTGGGGGGCTAAAGGCGATAGAATTACAGAAGACGAAATTGGCGTTGCAATTATGCCGACACTAGCCGCTACTGTGCTTTGATACGACCCCGATACGATCTCTCGAATTAATGTAATCGCAGCGTTGACATGCGCGCTGCTCCATTAATGGTTAATCACAAAGTCGCTAATTAACCTTATAAAGCGCGATATTTTCCCGGATAAATATCGGGATCGCGCGAAAACGCGGAGCGCTGTAAATAATTTCTGCCGTATGCATATATATGTGTGTGTGTGTGTGTGTGTGTGTCATATATATGCATCGAAATGAGGTCTCCAACCTCGTTTCAATGACCGTTAGTTAGTCGCGCGCATAAAATTCCCTAAAACATAAAGAGGCAAGCGAACGAGCCGTAATCGAATTATGCGCGAACATCATGCATCTCGGATCAACGCACTATAGTATCGGATAAATTTTCTGGGTCGCTGCGGACGCTTCGCCTCGTCTCGTCTCGCCTCACCTCGCCTCACCTCGTCTCGCCTCATGGATATCGATGAATCGCGCGAGCGAACGAGCGGCCGCGATCGCACGACAGGGCTTCGCTAACCAATTGCATCGCTATTATCTCTATTCCGAATTAATCCGCGGCATACTGCAGGATGCGGTACAATGCCCGGAATCCGCATTTTCGATGACGGCTGTCCAGTGCGGATTGTCGCGCCTCTGTCGTTGTAGAGCGTTCGAAACGTAGAAGAGATTACCGTTGCGTTGCGGGCCCCGAACAAGCGCTAAAAATACACCCGATGGGATTCTCGATCGTCGATTGTGTTACAACATGGTTTAAGATCCATATTAATAGTCGAAACTTGCGTTAAATGAGACATTCAGATTTTTATTTAAAGTTACACCTGAATTTTTCAGCATAATCGCAAATGTAGAGACATACTATATATAATAATGACATATATACATATAATTCAAATAAAAAATTCTCATTTAACTCTAAATTCAGATTTGAGTATTTCACATAGGACAAGTTTCGAGACGTTTATTAATACCGACCTAAGACCCGTATTAATCCGTAGCAACTTGAGCAAGGAGAACCAAGTCTCGGGATTACACAAATTTCTCTTGCGCAAATTATAATCGAATCGAATCAAATCGCGTCAAGTTGACAATTTTACGTAGGCTATTTGCTACGTCATTTACTTGAAATTCGTCTTAAGTCTTAGTGAAATACTCAGACTCGAATTTGAATCTAGATAAGTTTTTCAGTTGAGTCGCGATTACAGATAAAAATGTCACGTGTCATAAATCAGCTGGAAAACTTGGATCTAACTCTGAATAAAATTCTAAGTACTTCATATCAGACAAGTTTCAACTAACAACTATTGATACGAGTCTCAGATTTGAATTCACAGCTAGATAGAAGTTCTTCAGTTGAGTCACGGGAGAGAGATTACAGATATAAAAACGTCACATGTAACATGATTCAGCTGAAAAATTTGGAACCAACTCTGAACAAAAGTCTAAGTATCTCACATGAAACAAGTTTCACGTGACAACTATTAATACGGGCCTAAGTAATCGCGGATTAATCGGTTCCGTTTCATCCACTAATTGCTTACGATGTGCAAAGCGGCAAACGGACATTAATCTCCTGACGAATTAGCGGCCCATTGCAAGATTCGCGATGAATCCCCGCTTTTAAATGACTCTCTCATTTGGCGCATCGTGTTTGAGTACGACGAAAAAGGGAGAGAAAGAAAGAGAGTGTTCCATGCACTGCGGAATTTACAACAATAAAAGCGATTTCGTACGGAGGATATACGCGGGTGCATCGGGACGTCGGATTTAAAAGCGCAAACTGCACCACGCAAATAACGCCCGCTTAATGTTCGCCACCAATTCCATTTGCCGATTGCGCGCAACCTAAAACGGCAAATTGACGGTAATCGGCCGTTCCGAATTAACTCGCGGTGGACTTCGCGAATCCTTCTCCTCGCTCCAATCCGCAGTTTTTCGGCTTTAAGTGACATGTCCAATCGCGGGGTCGCGCCGCGTATAAAGTGACTTAATAGTTCGCGTTGCGAAAGCAGCGGTTGCAGCGCACCAAAAATACATGCCGCAGGCTGGAGCACCAAAAATACATGCCGCAGGCTGGAGTGAGCATCTCCGGAGTCCGGAATTTCAAATCGCGTAAACCGCACGCTGCAAATAATTCCGAGGCTATATTCGGGACCAATTCCACGAGTCGTCTGTAGCTCGCG
This sequence comes from Odontomachus brunneus, assembly GCF_010583005.1. Lineage (NCBI taxonomy): Eukaryota > Metazoa > Arthropoda > Insecta > Hymenoptera > Formicidae > Odontomachus > Odontomachus brunneus. Next base: position 320,645 of record NW_022639564.1, read on the forward strand.
GCCGAATGCTCGCGCGGAAAATTACAAGCAAGGTAGAACGGCAAAGTAAAAAGAGATAAATAGGTAGAAATAAAGAGCGAAAGAGAGAGGTCGAATGTCGCCGATTAAATCGCAACATGTTCATTAATCTGGCAGAGACTAAGGTATCCATTTCTATTATAGCTTTCAGGATCATAGACGGACCGTGTCGTTTCGTAAGGAGAGTGTCCATTATCCTTTGCGTCGTGAAATCAAAGATATCGATTGTGCGCTAGGAGCCCACAAAACACATTTCCACAGCACTGCGAATTTCTAATAGAAGAAATACGCGTCGCAAGTGAGAAAGCTCGGCGAAAAAGTGGCAGAGACATTTTGAGAGCATATCTAATGTAATATAGGAGACAGTGACTAGATGTCTTGTATTTTTGGATTTTAAAGTTACAACTTTTCAGGCAACTAATTGTGACTGACTATATAAACATGATAGAAGCAATCTTCCTCCATGTATTAATGCCCGTCACAATTCTGTCAACCGTATATTTTATTTTGTAATAATTAAAATACGGACATGCAGTAATGTGGCCACCTTATTCTGGTACCCGGTTCAGTTACCCAGTAGCACAAGATAAAGAGTGTCACGTATAAAATATGTATTCTGATTAACAGTTTTAGAGTCTCCGCGAAAGATTCACAGCTCTTCTGTGCCTGCTCTTAATTATACATAGTGATATAATATATTAATATGCTCTATTTCAATCATTTTGTTAAATGAAAGTTGCATTTATTACGAGAAACAGTGTATCATTCACTTGCAAGAAATTTCCTTCTAGCTAATAACACATCGCTTAATTTTATTCAGTCATGATGGAAAATATTAATAAAAAATTTCAAGAGGTATTTTACGTGACATATTGTTATTTCGAGAAGTTGATTACTTCTTTCATATTTCCTTTTCTATACAGTAAATATAATTGACATATGAACTACTCACAAAGGATGCAACCTTTACAAATCGATAAGTTGCTGCTAAATTTACGTATATTTGTCTATCTGACAATCTGCCATCTTTTGCTAATCGATTTGTAACAAATTTGTGTCCTTCATAAGTGATTCATATGGCATTCATATTTATTGCATAGAACGGGAAAAAAGTAATACAAATGATCAAAATTTGTTCAAAATAACAACTGAAAATTAGGCGATTAGAAGCGATATCTCTGTTATAAAAACTAATATTTTTATTGTCGTAACTGAAAATACTCGCCTGAACATTCAGCGATATTAGAATTCGGTTGAGACAACTGAGAACAATTGACTATACCTCATAAAGAAATTTTTCTGTTCCTACAGTCGAGTTTTCGTCTGATCCCTGAGCAACCGAAAATTCGGTTGCACCAACGAAATTGTTTTTTCCGTGCAGTATATTTTCCTTATAAATGTAGTTGAGAAAATTGTAGAGTTTCTATCATCGATCGTTTCACGTCCTGATATAATCAGGAAAGTCTATCCGGATATATCTTCATCAATGTATTTTTCTTAAAACAGATTTCCGCTCGCGCGTTTCACCCGAGCTGACCAGTCTACCCTTTAATTTCCGTTGCATCGAGTTCATTCCGCGTATGCGACATGGTGTCATCTCGTCACCTCGCGGTCAACGATACTTCGACGACGTCTTTCTCGACGAAATTAATTTCGCGCGGATAATCAGAGTCCTCATTGAAATCCAAGACGAGTAGAGGGAGGATCCCCTTTCTCCCCCTTCCTCGATCGTCGCTCTAACGTACTCGACTGAGACGTGTCTAGGAAGTCTCTCGCGCTACGTGCTCTCTTTATCATCCCCCAACCCCTTCTCCGACCTCTCGTTAACCTATATGTTATCGCGTGCCGCATTACGGCAGGTAAGAAGACTGTGGTAGAAGGGGAACTCGAAGAGAAAGAAGGAGGAGAAAGAGAGAAGGAGAGAAAGCCAGAAAAGAAGAGACAGAGAGAGAGAGAGAGAGAGAAAGAGAGAGGCACATAGGCACGTTACCTATATCAATTTCCATGAAACTGTCAGCCGCCTCTCGTTCCCGTCTCGTTCCTCGTCGATCGTAAATTCTTCGCGGATCCGTTTTTCGCTCGCGAACCGCCTAGGAAAGACGACGACCGGGTATCCGACGGATAACGAAGTTCCCCGTCTGCCCGCTGGCATGCACCCGCCCCCTTCTCCTCCTCCTCCTCTCTCCACACCCTTCTTTCTCCCTTCTTTCGGCTTCTACAGTCGCGCGACATCCGATCCATCGTATCTTAGTCCGTACTCCTCCAACCGATGCCATTATTCTGCTCCGGGACAACGAACTTTACCTGGAGGTCCTGGCGGGGGGACGATGGCGGGATGAGACGACGCGGGGCTTAGCTCGGCAGAAAGTGCCGCGAAAAATAACGTACACGTCGGGTCGCGCGCGCCACTGACTCATCGCATTTTTACGTTTGCGCTCGAGACCCCCTCCCTCCTCTCATTTCTGGCAAGAACGACGGCCGAATTTCTCCACGGCGGAAGGCGGACGAGGAAACATTCGTCACTCGAGATCTCGAGGGCGGTTTCCGGATGTCTTCATCAGCAGAATCGCTCGGATCGGTCGATCTTTGATTCAGTGCGGAAGCGTGCGCGCGCGCGACCGTCTTTGCGAAGCAAACGCCGATTTTATTACCAGCGGTGTTTCCGGGAGGAAGAAAGGAAAAACAAAGGGAAGAGAATGTGACCTCTGCGGAACAGAGACGCACGTTAAACGACCGTGACGAGCACGGTGAAATGAAGGAGTGCAGCGCTGCAATCTGTCCGAATCGACAACTCATCGGCTTTCCGGAGAAAGCGACTTTCTCGGGGTAATGCACGGCGGAGTTATTATTCAGCGGCCAGTCGGATATTACGGCAGCCGCTCGTAAATATCCGCGATCGTATCTTTCGTCGGACGTAATCGGGCGGAATCGGAAGGGTCGCGAGCGGTCCTCCGTAAGAAACAAAAGGTGGCATAAGCCCCGCTGCGCGAAATTAGGGGTCTCCAGTCCTGGCTCTGCTCTCGACACCGACTTAACGGGAACGCGCTCGTCCGCGGAACCGGTCCCGCGGTGTTGCACCGCAACAAGACCATCATAAATTCAGCGTCGATCGACCGCTAGGTAACCCGACAGCGCTTGCTGATGCAACCGGCCGAACCGGCCGGTTTGCGCAAGAAGACAGCGTCGGCGGTTCTAAATGATTCAGCTCGTGTACCAATCCCGGCCCGCATTCAATGGCGTTAACAAATTGTTCGCACTACCGCACCGGCAATCGCGGTCCCGCGCGGCCGATTGTACAAGGGGTGGAAGCGCGGGTGAAGAGAGAGAGAGAGCAAAGAGAGGGAGAGAGAAATCGGTACCCCAATGCCGTGGTAGCCCGCTTTGATCGCGCAATTAAATTTCAACGGGATATTAAATTTTAATTAGAGCCCAAATAACGGCTGGCGACACGCCGCTACAGGATGCGCGCGTATAATTCAAAATCGAACGTGCGCCAAACGCGCGAGTCGCGGTCCGAGTTATCGGGGCCGACCTGTCCATGCGGTTTCCTCTTTCTCTCTCTCTCTCTTTCTCTCTCTCACTCTGCTTTTCCCTTGCCCGTTCTCTCTTTCTCTATTCCTCCACGAGAGCGCACGTATACCTCCCTCCTCGTCGCGACAAGCCCCGGGTGCCTATTCACCGACCGCCGCCATCTCTGGCTATTAACCTCGTGCAACCGGATCCAGTTAAACCATGGAGAATGCGCGGCCTCGTAACAGGAGCCCCCGTAAGAGCTGACCCGGCGGAGAAATGTCGAAAAATGTACTCCGTGC
>NW_022639564.1:324484-326930 GCF_010583005.1 Odontomachus brunneus
AGAGAGAGAGAGAGAGAGAGAGAGAGAGAGAGAAAGAGGAGGAGAGAGAGAGAAAGAGACGTTCGTCTAGCTTATCATCGATGATAACTTATAATTACGTAATTGCAGGCAATTGAGTGTCGCATAAGCAAGGTTTTCGAGCTTCGCGAAGGAGGTCGAAAGTGTGGTAACTGAAACCAGTCCTCTACCTGGTGCAAGCATAGCGGAGCGGAGCAGAGCACGCAAGAGGTGCATTATATGCCGCGGCGGGAGACATTTCCCCCGTGTTGGATATCGACTTCCCTTCTCGCCGCCCCCACGGAGAGACGAACGGCTGGTGCTCGAGAGGAACGTCTCGATTATATTTTCTCGCCTCGTATAACCGGCCATACGGCTGTCTCCGCGTTTGTCTCCCGTCGCGTCGCGCCGAGCGCGCGACGGTCGCGCTTTTACATTCCCGTCTGGAACCAATACCGTGTCGCGACACGTATGCCATTAGATTTTCTTCCCAAGTTCCGGCTGACGTCTACGTGTGTGCGTGCGTGTGTACGCGCACGCGTGCGAAAGAACATCGTTGGAAATAGCCATGATATTCGAGGCTTTTCCCGATGCACGACAACCTTTTCCCGTTGTCGTCGCGCGCTGTCTCGCCCGACACAATTCCTGCCGTCTCTCTTTTATTCATCCGCTTAAAAGAGCGCGGCCGACGTGACGCGAATGCGAAGCGTAAGTATGAATCTTTATCGGGACAGGCGTACGATCGAATGGGAATTAATGAGCCGTCGAGACGACCAACTCGCTCGCCGAAGTCGAGGTCGAACACAGCCCCTCGCGTGCCAACGAGAGCGTGGGAAAGAATGGTGGGGGGTAAGCGAGGGAACGGAGGTAGCACAGTGAAACGTTAAGCAGTGTGAGTATAATAAACTTTAAATCGTTGCGCGATTCGCGAGATAGGAAGAGAGAGAGAAAGAGAGAGGGAGACGGGTGGATTGATAATTTATTTCGACGGTAAACACCTTCGACCACTGTAGCGCGATTAACAGCGAGATTAACCCGAGAATTCGAAATTATTTACGGCGGTAATTAAACATTTTTTCGTATACAAAACTCTGCTGCTCATTATAAAGGTAAATAATGAAAAATAAACGTGGCGTTGCGCTCTTTCCCGTTACAACGTAAATGATCATGCCATTATTTATCGCGAGCGCGACTGATTCCCTCCCACCCTACCGCGCCCTCGCCCCGCCAGCTGGGGATTATGCCACTTTGTCGTACAGCCGAATTGCAGGATCGCGCGAGATTTACAACTGTCGCGCGACGACGTGTCTTCGTTTCGCCGATCTGCAGCCAACAGAGAAGAAGGAAGGGCAGGGAAGAGGATGAAGGCCGTTCGCGCGTTTCCGAACGGTCCGTAAACAAACAGCTCGAATGGCGATGTATAAATTACCGCGTCGTTGTGCGTGGCATGTAATTAATTCCATCAAAATTTATCGGTGAAGCTAGAACCATACATTATAATTGATACAAATATATCCGAACGGGCGTGTCATAAATTCTAAAGTGCGTGCAGATTTTCCGGGGCACGCATCAGCGGGAAATGCGAGCCGTGCACCGCGCGTCTAAATCCCGAGGAAGCGTGAGCAACGATTTCGCAAGCGCGGTTCCGATCGAGGTCGGCAGATACGCGGTCTCTCGTTCCCTCCCTCTCCCGGGACACACGGAGTTCTGACGGTGCGACAAGGGTGGCGGTCGACGGTTAAGGTGAACGGGGCGCTTGGGAGAGAGGGGAAGGGGGCAATTTCTGCGAGCGACGTCGCGCTGTGAAATCTTAAATTTTTGATACTTTGTTACACTTCCCCCCCTCGCGCGCCTCCCTCAGCGCCGCTCGCGCTGCTATCTCGCCTGCGCGCAGTGTTCCGCCACTTTTCTCGCTCTATATTACGCCGATAACTTTCACCCTGTCCTCCCGCCCTCCCTCCTCTTCCCTTCCGTGGCAGAACGATAATATCTTCCTCGTGGATAAACTGCCTCCTAAAATATTCCAATCCGCTACCTCAGCGCGGCCGACACCCTCCCTCTCTCCCACCCCGTCTCGTCCCTCCAGGCCAACTCACCCTCGTGCCACTGCTAAGTTCTGATATCAAAGGGATCCCCGAGAACGATATGCATTTTTCTCTTCGCCCCAATTCACTCCTTCCCTCCCGCCCTCCCCCCTCCCCCTTCTCAACCCACACCGCGTGCTCGCACGCGCAAGGGAGCGGCGGCAATCTCTGCACTTTACTGACCAATGTAATACGTTTCTTACGGGCAGCGCCGCACCAAATCGTGGCGCGCCTCGCGCTCGGCAAGAGCCGTCGATAAATTTTTCACGGACTGGCTAGAAGCTTCCTGACCCACTTCTCGCCGTTGCTGTCCATTGTTTTTACTCTCTCGTGTTTTCTCTCGCTCTTTCCCCCCCCCCCCCCCC
>NW_022639564.1:327726-333788 GCF_010583005.1 Odontomachus brunneus
CACCTCACACACACACACACACATACACACACACACACACACACACACACACACACACACCTCAATTTCTGCGGTCGGTGTGTATCCCTGCGTAACAACCGGCGCGAGGAGCTCCTGACCGATAAGCGATAAATGTTTTAACGGGAATATTCTCACGGGAATAGGAATCCTCGCATGATATTCGGCAGCAGCGATAGTCGATACTTGTTGTGTATGGTCAATAAATAAGAAACAAGACGCCGTCGCTCACTTTCGTCGCGAGCGTGTCAATGTTACCTCTCTTTTTCTCTCGTTCTCTCTTTCTCTTCACTATCCTTTTTATCGGCATCAACAAAACATTTCAAGCAAGAATGGGAACTTAGCTGATACGAAATTTCAATCTCCCCTTTAATTTCAATTTCTCCTAGGTTACTAAACTACCCCGTGAGTGACATTGTTGGTAAATATTCGTAAAAAATAACTTTAAAATAAAACATCAATATTTTCAAAAAAAAAATATTTTTCATTCAAGTTATACTCATATTTTAAAGACATAAACAATATAAAGTGGTTTTACGAAAATAACACTGCAACACAAAAACATAAAAAATAAAAGTACTCTGACCGTGACTCAAAACTAACACTTACTAAACTATCGTATTTTTTACGACGTTATCACTATAAACCCGCATCGAGGAAGATAGTGTGACCTCGGTGATACGCGTGGTATACTGACGAGAACATATAGGAAAGTGGACGGGGGTGAGGCGCTTCGGCAACGCAAACATTGATTTCTAAAAATCGTTGACTTGCTGTCATAATTTTTACGACAGCTTAGTAATCTAGGATTAAGTAGACACGCGTTCATTTGACGAACTGTGCGGCCTTCATCCGTTATCGATACTGCTCAAAAAAACAATGCTCAAAAAATACGCGTTATCGATCAGATATCTTTCGATAGAATATCGGATGGCGCCAGTATCGGCGAACTTTCCGTTTCGCGGCGAACTAGTGAAGGTATCGAGTATCGATAGATACTTTGTGTGCATACTTACAGAGCAGAGGGAAGGAGAAGCAGGAGGACGTAAGAACTCGTTAAACGAAGTCGATAGCGGGCCTTATCTCAGCGCGAGCGCGCGCGCTTGTTAACACGGTTGTTCACAAAAAAGGCTCGCGCTAAAAGCGGCGTAAGCAGTCGCATTCTATCAGGAAAAGTTTTTCCAATTTGCGATTGGAAAGAAGAAGCCTGATTCGGCGATTGCGGCGGGCGCGAGTGTGGTTTTGCGCGGCGCGCGGCGTCGAGATACCATCTCCGTCGTCTATCGCGACGGCCAGGAGCTCGAAAACAATATCCGCAGACGTCCCGCCGGTGTCTCGTGCGAAATCAGCGCGGAGACGGTGTCGCGACGGTCGGAGAACTCGAAGATCGGCACTTTACCGGCGCCTCGTCGCCGAGACTCGCGACGCGACGGAAATTACGTAGACTACACAATACCGAGCCTCCAGCTGAATCCTCGTCCCTAGGGTCGTATTCTGGACGCACAGCGAACGCAAAATATGCTTTTCTGATTCTTAAGGCTCGTTTACATAAGCCGCGAAACGCGATTCGCAAACGCAAACCCAGGATGATACAGATTGCATGACTGTCGTCTGGCAGCCAATCAACGCGAAAGGAATTTTGTGGAAAAATTCCTACCGAGTTTCGTAACTGAGGAAAATAGATCGGCATTTGGCAGTAGTCGACTATCTTTTCATTTTATATATGCTACTTATTTCGGAAACTGAAATGTACCGTTATAAGATTTGCCACGTTTCCAGCGACATTTACTATATTCCTATAGACCTAAACGTTACTGACAGTCTGTACTACTTGAGACATACTACTGTGTCCAAAAAGTAAGACCAGTTTTTATTTATTTCAAAAAATATTTATTTATTCTTCCAAATCTATTTCGTCGCCTTCAAAGTAATCCCCTCCCGACACAATACACTTATGCCAACGTATTTTCCAGTCCTCGAAACAAGAATTAAAGTCGCCTTCCGGGATGGCTTTCAGAGCGCGTAGCGATTCACGTTGTATCTCTTCTATCATCTCAAAATGATTTCCCCGCAATGGTCTTTTGAGTTTCGGGAATAGCCAGAAGTCACACGGTGCTAAATCAGGCGGATACGGTGGTTGTGGAACGATATGGATCGAATTTTTGGTGAAAAAGTCACGAAGAACGAGTGCAGTGTGAGAAGGTGCATTATTTTAGTCGAGATTTTACACGTTTCAGGTCCAAAATATCTTTCAAAATGGTATTGGCAGATCCTTTCGAAATACCAACAGTATCAGCAAGGTCTCTAACAGTCATTCGACGATTAGCAAGCACAAGTTCTTCGATTTTCTTGACGTGTTGTTCATCGGTAGAGATTGATGGTCGTCTGGAACGCTCTTCGTCTTCTACACTTTCACGACCTTCTTTGAACTGTTTATACCACTTGTAAACATTCCTTTCCGACAAAACATAGTCCCCGAAGGCTTTCTGCAACATCTTGAACGTTTCTGCACCCGAAATTTCATTCCGCAAACAAAATTTAATGCAACTTCTTTGCTCAATATAATTAGACATTGTAAAAATCGCCGAATGCACTTTTACCGTCGTACAAAACCAAGCGTAAAGCAAAAAGTAATGAATGTTTTGACATGAAATTTGTCACAGATGTCTGTCACAATGCTGCCAACTTAGAAAAAAAATATTTATGATGCGCGGTTTACCCGCGCGATTTAAATTGAAAACTGGTCTTACTTTTTGGACACAGTAGTATAGTAAAATTGAAAAGAACTGATATGAAAAAAGAAAAACCATAATATTCTCTTCGTGTATGGATGACGCGTCATTTTGAGTCCGCGTTTGCGAACTGTGACTTGCGTTTCTCGGCTGTAGATGAGTCCTAAAGTTGGAACATGATACACATTACACTCACATAAGATAAGTTATAAAGTTGGAATTAAGTAGACATATTTGACTGTCCAGAATAAGTCTTGGAATCGAACATTCAGTCTAGTCGCCCTTTCCCCCCGCCCCGTCACGAACACATTTTTAACCCTTCCATCGTTTAGTATATGTCCCACAGAGTGAGCTAAACAATTTATTTAGCATTAGAGTTATTCAAAAATTATTCTTTCTACATATAACAATATATGAACACACGAAATTTATTTTAGAAAAGAGGTGGGATCAAAAGATCCAACACCTCGACTACAGAATGCGAGTCGCCTTGTGGCTGGCGTGAGAGAAGAGACTTCTCTACTCCATACGCCAACTATAAGTCAGCTCACACAGATCTGTTCTATGAATTCCACCGAATGATAAGTATAATGCATTAGTCATGTCATGCTAAAATAACACGCTGGTTTTCAGACATCGTCGGCGAAGTTGCCCAACATCATCGTGGCGGTCCACGTGGTAAATTTTCATTCGCGAGCGACTCCTTGTCACCCCCTGCGTTCTTCGCTCCATAATACAGGTGAAATGAATCGCGGAGCGAAGCCGGATTGCTCGATCGAACGCATCCAGGCGGCGACCCGTCGGCCGGTGAAGCGTGTAACGGTTCATACTACGAAATCCTTTCATGTGACGGCGAAATATCAATACTTCCGATCGAGACGTTGCGAGGTTAAGTCGTGCGTGACATCTAAACGCTCGCGGCGCGAAATTCGCGCTCGGACGACATGGACGACGTGCGATTGACGTGTCGGGGTGTGACTCTGGCGGCTCGGGTCGACAGTGTGTACCGTGCTTTAGGAGAGCGCTTCGCTGTCGTCGTCGCCGTTGTCGCCACGTCGACGTAATCGAGTTAATCCGGATGTAATTACGTCCACCGTATTACGATTTCTCGAGCGTTCGTTCTTCTGAACGCTTCTGAAGTTAGGAGGAGCTTCCGGAGTCGTTTCCGTCGCGTAACACTTCCGGCTCTCCTCCCTTTTCTCGCTTCTACCTCCCCCGTCCCTCTCCTTCCCTTCTCATTGTTCTTCGAAAGTCTTCTTCCGCCTCGACACGAAAGATACGATACTTGGCGTAAACAACAACAGGATCTACGTACGTGCATCGGACCGAGATATCGATCGACGCCGTCTACACAGAGACAGAGCGAAAGAGACGGGGTGGGAAGGGCAGGGAAGGAGGGAGGGAGGGAGGAGAAGCCGCGAGATGTCAATGGGACGATCTTTCCCAGACAGCTGGCAAGCAAGAAATACTTGCTGGCGCGAATTCCGGACATTTCGTCTGCCACTCAGGGGAGACATTGCCCTACATAGCTGATATTTTATAGCGCAATTTGCGTGTGCTATCTTGAGGCTGACGTGCACTTCGTATGTACGCGCGGATCATTATACGCGACGAAGGTGCAACTTAAATGTAAACTTTGCCATCACTATTTCCTCCTCTTCCCCTTATTGTCCTTTTCTTTAACACCGTTTAATTGATACGTTACACATTTATAATATTTCACAATGTATTAATACAACTGCACTGCGAGCGCACAGCGATATTTCTAAATGAATATCAGTACGGCTCGTTTGAAGTAAAGGGAGAAATCGTAGACAGTCGTATAATGGCTCTTTAACGCATATTGCATAACGAGGCCATTATCTTTGAAAATCGACACGATGGCCTCGTTGCCGCTCGACTGGCGTCGTAATTTGTATTTCAAAAGTTAACGCGAGCCGGCGGGGAAAGGGTGCGAGGGATGTAGACTCGGATATAATTTTTCCGCCGTGCAGAATTTTTCGCTCGAAATTACAACGTGATTCAATACGGAATCGCGGCATACGTTTCACGGGGCGTCTTGAATTTCAATAAGTGACAGCCGTGCGAATGATGGAGCTGAAGGATGACGAGGGGCAGAGGAGAGAAGGGAGGATCGAGTCGCTCTCGAGATGTAATTTCTCGGTGTAAGGCGCAGCTGAATTCCGCACAATCGCGACGGATGAAACGCTCGGAAAGACGCCGCAGTTGCCTCTCTCTCTCCCTCTCTTCCTCTCCTTCTCCTCGCTCCCTCTCTTTCACTCTCAGCCTCTCGAGCGCCCGAGAAAATCGCGCCTGAAATGCATTCGCATGCAGAACTCGACCGTGTCGCCGCACATATTGCTGCTCGAAGTTGTATACCGCGATTCAAGGAAGATGCATTACATAAACTGATACGCCAATACCCCGAGATCATGGCTGGAGCCATGAGGAATCTGAAAATCCCGTTCCGTTCTGTTCCGTACCGAGACGGGGCCGTGCAAAGCGCCGAACGAGACGGCGGTATTCCAAATGACGATCTTTAGCTCCACGGCTCCCAACCGCGCGATATTAGATATTTCAATGGAGATCTCGCCAACATTTATTAAAATGGAATACATCCTCGGATGCACAGGTCGGCGCGACAGCTTGGGCACATGAAGTTATATACTCTTTTGAAGCATATAATACATTTCTAAATGCATATTTTTTATTGGAAAATTTAAAATGTGACGTCACTTTGTGCGTTAAGGTTACTGTGTGGATTCACGTATGCTCGATCTGCGAAATGGTTCGCACGCTTTTTATCGAGTGAAGTTGCGGCGCTTCCAGTTGTCATAATTAAGTGTCACCGCTAATAATCGCATGCGTAACAATCGATTATAACTGGTGCCGTAGTACAGAACGTGACAATGCAGAGTAAGATAATAAATTTTGAAAAAATTTATCTTAACGTAAAAGAGCTTTGTTTTGAAGTAACAGCAAGGTGTAACAGTAAATTTTGAAAGAATATGTCTTAGCAAGTGTAAGAAATCATCTCGGAGTAATTCTTATATATTTTATAAAAAGTATGATATATAACCCGTTTGACTATGTGTGTTGAATGCATGTCAGCAGCATGGTTCGCAATTATGACAACTTGAAGAGTTGCAAATTTATTTGATAAAAAACATGCGAGCCATTTTGCAATTAAGCATACATCTGTATAATTTTTTTAAACCTTTTAACTTTTAACTTCTGTACTTATTTCATTCCATTCCATCTCTCTCTCTCTCTCTCTCTCTCTCTCTCTCTCTCTCTCTCTCTCTCTCGGGA
>NW_022639564.1:334115-349992 GCF_010583005.1 Odontomachus brunneus
TCTCTCTCTCTCTCTCTCTCTCTCTCTCTCTCTCTCTCTCTCTCTCTCTTTCTCTTTTTCTCTGGCTCTCTTTGATTCTTCATTTGATAATTCTTGGAGTGGTGAAACTCTGAGACGAATTTTCCGTCAATCATCGTAGTCATGTTCCTACGTAATTACGTGGAAAATGCAATGTGTATGCATACACATCGAGCGTCTGATAACCCAACGCACCGCAGAGATGAACACACCTGCTCGCGATCCCGCAAATTCGAAGCGCGCGAATTATGGCATTTCCACGTTTCTCCTATGTATCCCCGCGTGTATCCAGTTTCTCTATTTCTCGCCGAGTAGAAGTGACGCCTTTGCTCTACTTTGACTTTTTCCCTCTCTCTCTTTCTCTTGCCTTTTCCCCCTATTTCGTCGCTCGCTCACGTCCTTATCTTCTTCCTCTTCGGTTTCCGGCTGTGACTTTAACGCGGCTTTGCCGCAGCTGCAGCTGCTGATGCACCGACGCGCCTACTATCGCGCGCGCGCGCGCGCGCTGCATTTGCAGCGAGAGAGGAAGAAAAAAAAATACAGGACAGACGAGCAAAAATAGCAGCGCCTTGGGAAATAACGCGAGTGAAATATCCGGCAGCAGGCGGTCGCGCTAAATGCAAGGATAATGAAAATGTCGATAAGATCGCCCGACGTCCTAGATATTGGCCCGGGGTGTTCGCCGGCATTCGGTGGTGAGAACGCGACGGTGGGCTCTGATAGCGAGACTTTTGTTAATATCGAATGTAATCAACGTGCCGTCGTCGCTGAAAGAACCTAAGCGAAGCTAAGCGTTTCGGCCGCGCCGAAAGTATTTATCTCGGAACCGGAAATTTAAGTGGGCGCTTGGAACTTTTAACTCCAAGCCCTTTTCTCCGGTTTCATCGCTCGCCGAATTAAATCGTCGGCGAATTGGGGGAGAAAAAAAATCACGGGAAAACGAACGCGGACGAATGAACGAACGAATAAACGAGGGAGCGAACGAACGAATGAACGAACGAACGAACGAACGAACGAACGAGCTGCCTTCCCACGAGAGAGAAGAGGATAGAAATAGAGAGAGCGAGAGAGAGAGAGAGAGAGAGAAAGAAGGAGAGAGGAAAAGAGAGAGAGTTATATCGAATACAGTGTCACCGTATGCATGTCACTAATCGCTCTATACGCGCTAGAATTCGCGGCCCATCGATATCCGGTTTCAAACAAGCGCCACTTGATCGAGCAACGTTAATCGCCCTCGTTCTAGTTGGTCGCATTGGGACGCAAGACCCGCTATGTCGCGCGCTCGTTCATGTATCCCGCGCGCTGTGTTGTATCGCGTGCACATAATCAGCCGGTGCCGATTGACTAAACCGGTTAATAGCCGCGGCTTGCGCGCGCCTCGTATCGGAGCACGCCTCTTCCGTACGCGCGCACGCCCACACACACGCGCACACACATCACGACCTTATCGTCGGGACCAAGTAGACGGCCGAAGACACTGGCGAGCACGAGAGGACGTGCGGATATTTCGCGCGGTCGCCTGTAGTTTTGCCATTCTAGCGTTTATTGTCGCGTTCGCTCCTGCCGACTGTGCAAAAGCTCTCGACCGATTACCGAATTACCATAGATAAATATAGGGTGGATAAACAAAGGTAATTCGAGTCACATGGGCCTTTGTCCCGTTTTATTGGCCCTCTATCTGTGACACCATTGACTCTTCAAACGCAATTGACCATGAGTGAGAGGGCATATGAGAGCCAAGAGTCGCAGGGTCTTTAAGGGACAACTAAAATTCCACACATGGGGAAGAATAAATCGTGTGTGATACACGTGCCGACGGCTTCTTCAATCTCATAGAGTAAAACTGCTGTTTATCACGATTTCTATAATATCCATATTAACACATTGCGAACCACGAACTATTCGAAATTGCAACATATATAATCAATGAATACTGCACATGCTTTTACTATAGAATTCTGTAACCGAGAAATAGCTCGATATTTTACAGTAGTGTTAAGTGTCCTTTTATTTCATATGTACTGTTTGTATTTTAGCTGTGAAATATATTAAAAAATATGCTATTTCTAGCGAAATTTCTCATGTTCTTAGTGAAATTTACTATGTTCCATAGCAAGATACTTTATTGACAGTTTATTTTTCCTGCACTACTAGAAACAGCAAAATTGAAAAGAACTTTTATGCAAAAGAAAATATTCTCTTCTTATAGTAATGTTTTTAATATGATATTCATTTTATCCCTTATGAAAAGATCAGAGTTCACAGATGTGCTGCGTTTTATCCCCCTAAAAACTTGAATCAATGTCTCTGATTCTCTTAAAACATTAAAAATGTCGATATTCGCGCGTTAATATCCACTTCTTCTCAGTTAATTATACTTTATACGTAGCTAAATGGGAGTGGCCGTATAACAGTGTTAATCACCGGTAATCGTGATGAGATTGAACGTGTTAACGATTGGAATCAGAACGAACAGACTCGGGGTTGACAAAAGCAGCGAGAACTGCTCGCCGTTCTTCTTCAGCTAATTCCCGCGAGTGAATTAAGCGTCGACTGAAATTTTCGCAAAGAGCAAGTCGATCCCCCGCTGAGTTCATCAAAGATTGCGTTGTCGAAGTTTGAAGCGTATCTCATGAGACGACCGGTGTGTTTCCGCGAGTGACAAGAGCGAGTGATCTGAACGTTAACCGTGTCAATTTAGCCGCGACAAAACAAACGCGATAAGAAGACCTGGCAATTTTATTTATGGGCGTATTCCCCAATAACGACTCACGAGGCGATAATGACGGGACAGGAGAGTCCGCAACTTCCGCGGATCGTGACATCAACGATTCCGTGTCGAAATGAATGGAACCCGATTTTCGTGTTCATTAACGTCGGCGAAATTTCCCCAACGGTAAAGCAAACCGTTTCTTTGCGGGGTGATATAAAAACATGAGATAAATTCGCAACAGCATTAAATAAATCGCGAGCGTTTATTGCGCAGCTGGAAATCAGCCGAATTTTGTTGCCACCATGAAAACAGAATTTCAAACATACCCCCAACCGCATTCGTTACACGCGGATCGCCATTTATTCCCACGTGTACGATACCGACGCTGTTCCTTTGCGTTGTCATGTCGATCAGATTAGCCCATCATCACACCACTTTTACGTCGTATCTCCTCTAATTCACAAACACAACAGTTGCGCCTCTGGGTCCGGTAAGTTTGCGTAGGTTCAACTTTGGATTCGCTTCGGTTCGCTTGCGAACCACTCAAAGGTTGTGCATAGAGAGAGAGAAAGAGAGAGAGAGAGAGGAGAGGACTTATTTGGTCGCCTCTCTCTCTCTCTCTCTCTCTCTAGTCTAGCTTCGCGTCCCCGGAGGCGTACACAAGGAGTACGCTGGCTTTTAAAGGGAATCCTTATATATATCGGAGGACACGTATTCCTGGTTAGTAATGAATCGCCATATCTCGTGTGGTGGCACACACGTCCTCGATTGCGAGCCGATTCTCTCCATCTACTCTCTCTCTCTCTCTCTCTCTCTCTCTCTCTCTCTCTCTCTCTCTCTCACTCACACGCAGTCCCACTGAAGAAGAAAGCCACGAAGGTTCAGAGTCTGGCGCACGCCAGGGAGGATAAGCTTCTCCCCGAGCGCGATATCGCGATTACGCCCAGTCGGTTAACAGTGCGCGAGACAAGTCTCCGCAAAGGTGCAGCCATCAGAACGGCACGGGACAATAGCCCAGGTGCCGGCCCGCATAGTATAAAGGCATTCGCCGGTCGCCGTTAATAATGCTCCTGCATAGCTACACGTCTATGGTATTTCGCACAAACTAACCGCCCGACCGATATACGCAAAGCGCGGGCGTTCAAGGCAGTGAAATCAATTAAGCAGCCGAAACGAGTTCGCGCGTTACGCCATATCGAGACGAAAACGCTGAGGTCGTAATTAACGAACACGCGGCTACGACGACGACGGTAGCGCGGATTAACCCTTGCTGTCGTCTCCCACGGGAAATAAATGCACATTAG
Source organism: Odontomachus brunneus (assembly GCF_010583005.1). Lineage (NCBI taxonomy): Eukaryota > Metazoa > Arthropoda > Insecta > Hymenoptera > Formicidae > Odontomachus > Odontomachus brunneus. Next base: position 338,151 of record NW_022639564.1, read on the forward strand.
ACAAACGGATCTAAGATTCTACGGAATATCACGAATGCCTTAACCCTACATTGCCAGTGCTAATAGTCTGTTATCATCTGTGGAATCATTTTAACTCTCTTAATTTTTTACTTATAACGCGTTTCTAATCATTACTTACAGAAGGAACATTAAGTAATCTAAGGTTAATGTTTTAGAAATAGATATATAGTTTATTAGTGTTTTAGAGATAGATATATAGAGAAATGCTTTTATCATACATTCTAGAGCCATGTCTCCTCTAAGGTCCGTATTAATTGTCCTTACTTGAAATTTATCTCACACGAGAGATACTCAGATCTAAATTTCAAGTTATATCAGGGTTTCTCATTTGAATCGTACACTATTCGTTACTATTTGCAATTGTAATTCAACTGAAGAGCACACATCTAATCTGAGTATTTCACTTGAGACAAGTTTTAAGTAACTATTAATACCTAAGAGCGTTTGCACACGGAAACAATTGGCAATTATAGACGGTAACTCACTGAGAATGAAATTGATAACTTGGTTTAGACCTTCAGATTGTATCTCTTTCAGCAGTCGAGGGAAAGCCTTTCCAACATTTGAAGCGTTATACCTATTACTTTTTAGGTAAACAAATTAGGATCTCCATCACCATAAGAAAGAGGGGTGAGAAGGAAATAGAGAGATTCTTGAGAAAAGTCCGGTTATCTCGTGCAAAGGCGCGCAGGAGATGTAAAAGCTAATGGAGCGTTAGAGAGAGACGCGCACTCCCTTTATGCCAATTATCGCACCCCTCTATGTCGCGAATAAACACTGTGGTCATTTGTATTCATCCGTAGAATCGAACATTCAACTGACCGAAACTAACCGAAACTAGCCAATTCAAGTTCGGCTTGCGCTAACTTGAGCTAACAATGTTCTCTCCTCCGCGTAGCCGTTTATACATCGCAGGTAAGCTCGTTTCTCGCTGAATTCGTGAAATAATGAAACGAAATAAGGGCTTTTCATGGCGCGATCGCATTGTACGATAAAACAATACACGCAACGAAATCGATAGCGCTCCTTTGTTGTTCCGACGGCCCCAAACGACCGCTCGTCGACGCTCGACGGTCAGCCGGCGTCATAATTCAGCCCTGCCGGGAACTGCAGGGCGGACGCAGAGAAAATGACGTGGAAATCAATTAAGCGCCTCGAATAAGTTCGACTAGACGCGGCGACATAATATAGAAGAGCGAGCGGCGCCGAAATGTATCGCGCGCGCGCACGCCCGCTCTCGTAATTAATGAACGCGCCACACGGATTAACACGCCTCGCATGTTGAGCCGGGAACTCGCTTCCTCGCTCGCTCGCACATTCGCCAAGACTCATGCGGAAATTACTGATCAAAGCACTTTGAAGAGCGGCCTGATAACCTCGTGAAATATCCCGAGCCGGCATTTTGGTTTTCCATTATTCCTTCAAATATCGCTAAATCTGTAGGACTAATGTGGAAAAGCTAAAAAAATGCAAACTTTATTATTTGTCTATTTATTCACTTTCGCGTCTAATCGTTTGTTTAATTTTCTACACTCTGATGCAACAAATAGTTACGCGCTGCCGTTTCCTCCACGCTGAGAATTGGAGAAGCACTGATTTCAAAATCATTTAATATCTCAATGTTCCACTTGCGTTTGAAATGTATTCTTACCACGAGCAAGAAGCAAGCTACATAATGTGATCGCGAGTGTAACGCGAAATTTATTTTGAATATGTATCGCGTAAAAAAGAAATATCAAAGACGATGCATTGTCGTCGTTATCGGCGGGAAACAGCGCGTTATGTCGTGAAATAATTGCGACGAAATACGAATTCTTCTGTTCGAAGGAGAGAAGAAACGAAATAAAAAAAAATATATATAAAAGGCGGAGCAAATGAGCACCAACATGCGATTTTTCTCACGTAGCGTAGACAACGAATTGGCGCGATTTGCGGACGCATTCGCGAACGGCGAAATGTTTCAGACAAGGATGTTATTGCATTGCGGGAAGAAAAGAACGCGACGACGACCTTAGAAAGATAAGGACGGCGCGGCACGAGACTTTCGAAATCCGTAACCAGAGGAGAGAGGAGACGGCGGGATTCGCAGGCTATTAACATTGATAGGTTAAACTCTAGTAGAAGAAAGGAGAGACAATCAACTACAAATAATACTATTATTTTGACAGAAAGAAAACGACAGTGAGAAAAAGAGAGATAGATAGACAGACACGCAGAGAGAGAGAAAAAAGAGAGAGAGAGAGAGAGAAGAAGAAAAAGAATGAGAGACGATAGAAACAGAACCCCGCAAACATATAAAGTATCCAGAACGAAAGAAAATTCTGACGCACCCCGGGATGTACAGCTCGCCGTCACGAGCGCCCGTTGAGCTTCGCGTGAGGCAAAGTCAAAGAAACGGTAAGAAGACTTGTGCATCATTAACAACGCGCGAAGCGCCGCGCATCCGCAAAAGTGCATTCCGTGACGAGGTGGAGGAGAAGAAGAAGAGACACGCGGAGAAAAAGCGCAGAGGCTTTCTTGGGACGGAGAGGCGAACGTCCTCTCGGTGTGCCGCCTCGCTCCTCCCGATATGCATCGCACGATTGTAATTTTCCTACTCCCCTCTCCTTTTCTCGCCCTCCTGACCTCACCCTACGTCGTTCGACCTCTCGCTTGTTCACTCGCCCGCCCGTCCGTCCGTTTGTTCGTCCGCCATCCGTCCCTTAGACACGACGTGTGTCCGTAGGTAACCGTTATCGATCTCGCAAATAATAGCCGGCGTGTACGGGGCGACGTACCCATCCGCATAACGAGGCTGGGATGTATGCGAATCTCTCGCTCCTCCCCCCCCCCTCTCTCTCTCTCTCTCTCTCCTTTCCTCAGGTCGCCCTTATCCTTCCTATCCTCTCCGCTCACCGTCCCTTCCTCCGTCCCGTCCCGTCCCGTCGCGGGAAACGTTCTATAGAGGTACCTACGTACGTACGTACATACGTGACCTGGATGTCGGCGAACTTGTCGGCGAAGTTACGCGTACACGGTGACGCCAATTGCACCTAAAGCGGGCCCCCGTCGATCTCGAGATGCCGCGGATTGCCGCGTCGATTTGGAATTCCGCCCGAAATACGGCAGCCGGCAGTCCCCGTTTCCACCAGTCGGGTCGGAAAGAGAGAGAGAGAGAGATAAAGAGAGAGAGAGAGAGAGAGAGAGAGAGAGAATGCACAGCGGAAGAGATTCCACGAATTCGATAAATGTTCGGAAAAGACGCGTTCGGGTATCTTGTAAAACTTGATGCTCGATATTTTACATCGGGAGCACCCTGAAAGGATGACATTTTCGGCGGCTACTTTACATAGGTTGGCTGGCAACGTATTTAGGACCGTCGCTTTTATTCACGTACCCGATATTCCAGAACCCGAATATGCTCCGAAGTACGGATTTCGATTTTAGATGAACGATGAATTTGAGAAAATGATGAAATTGCCAGACGAAGTCTTAAACAGAATCTTATATTTAACATTCAAAAAATAGTCTTATAGGAGTAGCAAAAATTATTTAGATATATGAAATTTGCTGAGATGAATAAATAAGCAAACACTGTAATATCACATATGTTCAATGAATACAGATGACAGAAATAAAATTTCTATTTGAATTATTTGTCAAATTTAGCAAAGAAACTTCTCTCTCTCTCTCTCTCTCTCTCTCTCTTTCTTTGACTGTCGCATTCACCCAGATTAAGGCCAGTCACGCTTCTTATAAAAGTGATTGTGACAAACTAGATTAGCGAAACGAACTAAATTAGAAAGACGAACAAATATATAACGTACCCACTCATCTAAATTTGCTAGCAGACACAGCGATAAATTTTAACTGTGACGTTTATAGAATTCTACTTGAATCAACAAAATATATATTTAAGGATATCTATTTGTGAATATAAACTTTAAGTATAGATATTTGGACATTTAAAGATACTTAAGATATAAAAAAATTTTGTGTGACAAATCATAATACACGGAGGAAAAATATTGTAGTGAAAATTACAACAAAATTTTGTAATCTTAGACCATACGGGAATTATGATCAAAATTATTATACATTTGTTTCAAAAATTTCATGTTGCACGTTTGACTTGTTACAAAATTGTAATTACCTGAATGTTTTATATGCTATATATTTTATATGCTATGTATTCTCGATGGTTCGCCAAATTGATTATTTCTATAGTGATTTCTACTGCAACGCCAGCATGTAGTTTGGCTTTCCAAAAAACATATATAAAATAATAAAATATATAGTAAAATAAAATATAATCTTGACGTAATTTTTCTTACAATATTTTCTTCGTGTAATTTCTTAATATAAGTGCGGATATACCTGATCATGAACGCACGCTATTCGTGTTAAATTTTAATTGTAAAAGGATAATAATGTTAGAGAGAGAGACTCTCTCTCTTCTCCCTCTTTAATTTTACGTACACAATTTTAATCAAATCGATCCCTCTTGTATTCGACTTCTTCACACATATATATATGTATATATATATATATATATATATATATATATATATATATATATATATATATATATACACTATAAATTATTTTCTCTGTCTTCCTATCCCACCTTCAAAATGGAATGGTGCTTAACAATTTCTCGTGATGTCGCGAAAAAAAATTCATAAACGAGATCGTTTATGAATAAGTAAGGATGAATAAGTAAGGATGGAGCTGAAGACGGCCTCTATTCACACTCAATTGCCCGATTTACGGGCTATCGAGGAAATAACGTCTGGTTAATAAGAATATCCGAGGCCACGCGCTCGTGCCTTTATTCGTGACACCGAGGAGGTATTCACACGAACAACGACACGGGAAAATAACACGCCTGTAATCACGGAGCGTGCGTGATCGTGTATTATTGCGGCTCGGCACGGAAGAGGCTGAGGCGTCTCGAAGCGACGCAGCTCGCGCGCGCCTGAACGTAATTAAGCTAAAAGCATCACTTCGCCCTGGGGCCCGCGGCAGCGGCACGACAAGGTTTTTACGGCTACAAAGAAGTAACGTCATCAACGGTATTTCATATAAATTGCTACGCGCGCTTTTTCCCCTAATAATGCCCGTCGTCGCCGACGGTATCCGAAGTGGAATACACCGGAGTACTCCACCGGCCGGACGCACTCGAGCAATTATGCGACTCGATTTTTAGCTCATCCTCCAGTGCCGAGACGGCGACGCCCATCGTCGGGAATTTCGTCGTTTCCGCGAAATGGAACCGAAAAACTCGTGTCCGGACTTGCTCTCGGCTTGCGGAAACACAGTGACTATCGACGAGAATGAGATCCGATTAAAACACGCTGGTGGTCGTCGCGATACGACGCCTCGAATCGATTCAAAATACGCGACTAAACGAGATAGACGTGTACTCGGAAAAAAAAGATTTCACCGCCGCAGCTGGTTTGCTGAAAGTATATTTGCTGCTGTAACTAAGATCTTCACTATTGTTGCTACTAAATCGATTCCACAGCTAGATACATGCCTACTGGCAGCTATACCTTAGGGAATCCATGTATTACAAACGAGATTTACTCGAGTGGAAATGTAACTAGTCGGCCTGTATCAAAAGCTAGTAGTTACTAATGCGTTGCTGATTTGGTGAAATGTAGAATTAAGTTTGTTGTCTAGTCATTACACATCAGATATAATAGCGCTCTGCCTAAAATACATAATCTAGCTAATATATCACCACTAGCATTTTAAAAAATGAGGTAGCAAATAAAAATTGAGGTTATGTTAATTTCACAAAAATGTAAGAAAAAGTGGCAGAATGAAACGTAACATTACGGCTAGCAACTACCTATAGTTGCAATTTTTCGTTTGTTTAATTACCAACTAACTTATTTATAGCCACTAGGGGAAGTGAGTGTTATATCACCGGCTGATGTTAGACACAAACCTGCAGTCTCGTGTCTAGACATCGATGAGGCTCAATTTCTACTAGAATAGCTACCACACACAGATTGCTGCAGCAGCCAACTCTTCTGTTCCATGTGAGGTCGAAAGACCATCATCGTCTGTTGCCCGAATTGAATTCGAATCGCGCGATCCCTCAGCGTTCTCTCCGAGGGCGCAAGTGGCCTCTCATCAGTGAGATATCGGCACTTAAATTCCATCGACAGACGGGAGCCTCTTAACACCGTAAGAAAAGTCTCGCGGAACGTTTCTCACGACGAGAGCGGAGCAACAGGTCTAATAAAAACCGCCAATTATTTAGCCGTACAATTTATCGATTCAATTTCCTCTGCGTGCTCGTCACGAGATATCGCGCACCGGCTCATTCGCGACGCGGGCACCATCGCAGCGAGCAATCGAACGTCCGATCGCTTTGTGCACGCGATTAAAGCGGGAAGATCGGCGGACTTCTCTCACCCATGCCAGAGGCTGCGTCGCGTGTCTGAGAGGATTCCCTCTCCCCCGCGTCCGCCCCCGCGACGATTCGTGTCATGCGTATCGTTCACACAGGACGAAGAGAATCATCGCGGCTCGAGAAAGTTTCCACGCGCTTCCGATCTCGCGCTCATCCCTCGCAAAAATCCGCAGTGCGTTTGTTGAAGGGAGATTTACCGCGCTGATGGCCGGCACCTAAACTACCGGCCGCCGGGGGTAGTTTCCTCCCGCTGCAGAGCGGGCCGCAACGCGTTGGACGCGATTTATTGCGGACTTCTCGCTGTTGCGACTTTTTTCGACCCTCGCTCGCACCCCACAGTGGTGAGAGGCCGGCCGCACGCCACAGCACGGTACATACCGCTCTGTACGGCCGGCTCGGCCCGTATCGTCGTAATGCAGTCACTTAAAATGAACCACGACGCGATAATACAACGCGATATCCTGCACTGCGTCTCTCTCTCTTTCCTTGCCTCTTTCTCTCGTTGGCTGTTCCTCTTTCTCACGTTTCCTTCCACCACGCAAGCAGGAAAACCTGGCCTGAGCGGCGCCACGAGGAGTAAAGAGACCGCCTTCTCAGATCCGTATCAGCGGAAAGTTCGGTTCACGGTATCCGTTCTGCTCGCCGCGTTCTTCCCACTTTTATCACGGGACGAGCCCCGACGTCCTTATCGTCGACGCTGATAGATCGTAGCAGGACGCAAGAAACAGATCGACGTCGACGCTCTTGCGTTATAAACTTGGCGCGAGGGCGAGAGAAACCGCGCAAGTTAGTTTCGAGTTTCCCAGCGCGCGCGCACGCGATAAAAGATGTGTAAAGAGAGATAGTACCGTCTATATTTATTTTTTTTCTTTCTCGGCCATCCCCTGCCTATTTGCTCCCAGCCACGTTTTATTTGTCGTTGTTCCACTTCTGCAGGTGCATGGTAGTATGTTTATATTTTTCTTTTTTCGGTTTGCATCGATCCGCAGAGAGGCGCAACGCGTGTGAAATTACGCATTGTCGCAAATAAACACGCTTACTATAATATAAACGCAATTAATAAACGCAGCCCGTTCAAACATACTGTATAATCGAGGGGCTTCTACGCGAGAAGAAGTGGTAGAGAGAGAGAGAGACAGACAGACAGAAAAAAATAAAGAAATAGAAATAGATAGGGAACGAAAGACAGAGAGAAATATCTTTTATTATGCGATCTAGAATAAATACCGTCCAAAAAACGTTAAAAAAGCACATAATAACAGAAACCACTAACAACTAAACTTAAAATTGATAGAAATATGCGTAGTGCAAAGAGTGTGGAATAATTTAGTAGTGCTCTGTGAGAAAGAGAAAGAGAGAGAGAGAGAGAGGAAAAACTCGATGAAAATAGTCCGTTGGGAGATTCGATTTGCATCCGCGCGCCTGCGCTCTGAACAGAACTGAAACGTATCGGTTAAACAAACACACGGCGGATTCATTAAACAATGGAGCTGCAAGCTGACTATACGTTAACACATCGTATTTTATAACAGTGTAATGGATTCGTCCAATTTCGTTTGGAATCAAAAACATTAACTATCTGCGCGCACTCCGTACGCCGGGATACGCGTTCGCGTTTCATCGGCATTAAATATTACAATTTAATCACGAAATTGGAAAAGCCGTCACTGTTGATCCTGGTATACGTCGAGGGACGTGTCTGTCGCGTTCTCTTTAGAATTTGCAATAATTACCTCGTAATAGCGACGCATGCGAAAACGCATTGTGGAAAATGTCGGCCAATGCGAGTGGGCAAGCGCGTGCGCACGAAACGCGCGTGCCTGTATTAATAAATACGGAAATTAGCGAGCGATTTTGTGGAGATCGCGTCGATTCTATTCTGAGTTTGTTCTATTCAAACGCACCCAAATATATCCGCATTGCGTCGTTCTCTCTCTCTCTCTCTCCTCTCTCTATCACTCTCTCTTCCTCTTTCTGTTTCTCTACCCTCCTTTTACCCTTTCCTCTTTCCTCTTTCTTCTTTCTCTTTTGCTTCTTTCGTACAATCAAGAAAACCTGACCGCAAGAAGAATTGATGAACGAGGAAGACACCTTCTCAGAATCGTATTCGGCAAAAAGCTCGGTTCGCGGTATCCGTTCTGCTCATACGATGATAACTTTTCGACCGTGTCTCTTCCTGACCAGAAATTTATGCCATGATCTTGATCGGATTGATCCCAATCAATTATCCGGTTTACATAAGGTGATATCAAGTTTCGCTAAGTCGTATAACGCAATATGAGGATCAGGAAATTATTTCTAATTAGGACTTTGTCAATAATTAGAATCTGCGCAATAATATTTGCTTGTACAAACCAGACAATTGAGTGGGACAAGCTGACCGCTATTCACCTCTGTTTTGGGTCTATTCGACGACACAGATTCGTACTGCGGTGACGCGTTGCGCACCGTTGCGCTTCTGCACTGCTCTCTTCCCATAGCCGCGTCTAAGAGTATCGTGTACAAACGCCAAATATCGTGCGTAATTTGTCACGCCATGTTATTTCCAGCAGCCGTAAACGGTAACGCATCATCGCGTTTATCGGGAAGCGCGCAGCGGTTGAACCTCGTCCAATTTTCATGTCGTGAAATACAATAGGATAGCATTGAATTTTATTGCTTCTCATATCGAGGAGATATAAGTTATATGCCCCCTTCCTCACTCCACCTCTCTCTTATTCTGCCTTGCTTTATAGTGTGAAAAAATTTCACACTTATAAAATAGCTTATCGGTTGTGCTACGTAATATAGGTTACCTTGATGAAATGAAAACTGCATGAAAATAATATTGTAGCAAAATTTACGTTAAAACTATACTTCACTTTACAATGTTTTCTGTAAAAAGCTGAAGTATATCCTAACATAAAAAAACATACGACATAAAAACATTCAAGTAATTACAATAATTCAAATAATTACAACAATGTTGTAGCAAATAGTCAAACGCGCATAAAATTTTTTAAGAAAGTATAGAGATTTCTGTTACAATTCCTGTATAGTGTCCAAGATGAAAAAAGTTTTGTTACAATTTTGTTACAATAGAATATTTCCTCTGCGTTATTGTATCGAAAAGGTATCTTCATATTATTTCGCGCTTGTAACCTGCACTCTTCAATAGATATATTTAAGCAAAGTTCTAAAATAATAAATTTTAATGAGAATCCCCTTCGCTTTTGATAAATATTTTGTCCTTACCATATCCTGTAAATTTCTTATGTTTCTTCTATTAACATCTTTTTCTTTTTTTTCCACACCTGAATACAGAATCTTGTTAGATCGCGCAATAAATCTATCCGTCGATCTATTTTTCCATCTCTCTGTCTGCCTCTCTATCCATCTCTCTTCCGGACAACGTAGAGCACGAGCGGCGAAACACGATTTTTCAAACACACTCTCCCCCGCAACCCTCTTCCCCTTTCGCAATCCACTCGGCGTCGGAATCTTCGCGACACGCTTCTGCGTGGCCGTGCGCCGCACAATGCAATTCCTTACATACCATCCCAGCCGTAGTTTCCCGCGTCTGTTCCGGCGCTCGTGCATCCGCGTTATTTGCAACACGCGCGGCTCGCGCGGGCGACTTCGAAACGTTAACAATGGGGAAAGCTTCCCTGAATGGCCGACACGCCCGTCGCGCGGGACAATCGTTAGATTACTCGCCGGCGGATTTTTTCCCGTTTCAGCCGGCCGGCTGCCATTGTTCTCGTGGCGCCCGGCTATGCAACTTCTCGGGTGTAAACCGTACAATGCAGTCGTTTAAAGTGAAGCATAACGCGATAATACGGCCGCTATACGTGTATATATACACATATGTGTGTGTAAATATATATATATATATGTGTGTGTGTGTATGTGTGTATCATGTGCACACATACACACACGTATACACATGTACTTCTATACGGAATGCGTCGCTCTCGGAGCGACCACTTCCTTGGAGCGAATGCAATTTTCTCGCCGCGCGCGACCCGCGACAGCGAGCTTTAAATTGCCGCCGCGGGAAAGTTCACGGCACCGCCATCCGTTTCTACGGTTTTATGCAATTACACAGCAGCCGGGCTGCTGCTCGCCAGGTCGCGGTAGCTACGACTCTTTCGACTTCACCGAAACTCGATCGCGAGAACGACGACGAGAAGGTTAGTCGCGAGGGAGAACGCCAGAGCTTGCCCCTCTTCTTCTTCTTCTTCTTCTTCTTCTTCCTCTTCTTCTGCGGACGAGATAATAAAGCGAGCGAATGGCGTGAGGTGTGTTTCGCCGGAATCGAAATATTACCTCAGCTCTCCTTGGTTCTCTCTCTCCCTCTCTCGCGGTTAACGAACTTCTTCTCGCGTGAACGAAATCCGCGCCGGTTACGACGGGAACGAACGATTATTCTTATTTCGGCTGGTCGCACACGAACGCGCCGCCGGGTTCCGAATGATTTTCGCCGCATTTTTCGCGACGGTTTTCAATTTCCCTAGCTTTCGCCGCGGTTCTCGCGCTCCTCCAGCGCGCAGCAGCAATGTATCAATAACTACAACATCGACGACTATATTTCTTAGCCGATATGCCGTAACGCGCGCGCTCCGCGTGTAAATCGGCAAGCGCATATTTCTCCACGCTCAAGTGTGTTATCTTCGACAGCGACGGCTCGTTATCGCCCAGCAACCGCGTATGCCCTGCCACGGTAAAAATAATCCCCATACCCGCGGCATACGCGTCGATACGCGAGATCCTGACGTCGTATTACAAGGGGAAAAAAAATGCGTCTCTCGTCTCTCGAGAGATCTCGCGCGGGCGTGTATCGATTCCCATGCCGGTGTTCGCCGCTCTTTTTCAAGTCGGTTTCTCAAAAAAAAAAAAAACACGGCGCGTGTGTGTACGCACGTAGAGGAGCGATAATGGAATCAGCAACGACAGAACCCACAGTAACCCATTTTCGTTCGAGTGTCCACATCACGGCACGGCTGCGTGGTGCGACTGCGAGGAACGCGAACTTACAAAGCGGAAGCGCAGCAATCATCCAGATCTGATTTGCGCGCGGAAGCTGTGCGGACGAGAACTACATTGTTCCAAAGTGACCAGGGATACGGAAATTCGCAGCATAACAGAGTGCTTACAACGTTATAGCGTTGCACGCACTGTGTTGGAATTCACGCGAAGAGAGATAAAAGAAAAAAGAGCGGCGAAAGAAATGAGAAAGGAAAAAAAGACGGATTGGGATTTACCATTACATATGCACAGACGGAATTTACATCTCGCAATGAAGCGTTCCTCTTTGTAAGTCGTGAAGAATATCTGCTCGTGATTAAGAGTATAAACCAATTTCAGAAACCCGGAATGTTCTCGCTGGAACGGGCATCCAATTTGTCGTATTTTTTTTTTTTTTTTTTTTTTTTT
>NW_022639564.1:350137-358439 GCF_010583005.1 Odontomachus brunneus
TTTTTTTTTTTTTTTTTTTTTTTTTGTTCAAACAGACCTTACACCGCCTCGCATTTTCTCTAAGAAACAATCTAGTTCTCGTCGCCTATAACCCAGTTCAGCCTGCAAATGGGGTGCACTCGTGTGCCAGTTAAACCGCGAAAGAAATTAGTTTACGCGCCGAAGACATTCGCTCGAAACTGTACGACTCGTAAGCGGAGACTCGTAAGCGCGACAGTGAATACGGTCTATGTGGAGTACGGCGCGTCAGTAGATACAGTCCATGTAGAGTACGACGCGGCAGTGGACACGGACTACGTGGAGTATGGCGCGCTAGTAGATATCTCAGTCGATTCGAATTGCGCCGTGCAAACAATTCACACGCGCATTCTCTGCACTCGTTTACATAAAAATACAAGAGATGAGTGGATAAATAAAAATAAGATCGTCAAGATACAGCAAGAAAAACTTCTGAAATATAAAGCGACGTGTGTTCGGTCGATATTAAGTGATACGATCGAATATTTACAACTAAGTGACGTCTAGACGTTTACGTTTCAGTCCTGAAATATTCCTTTTATATCCATAAAAGTGTCTCTAAGGACAGATTGTTTCAACTTCTTGGTAAGCTACCTGACAGTTAAATCATGCATCTATATCTGTCCAATATGAAGAAAAAACGAAAACAGACATATGATTTAACTGTCAGCTTACTAAGAAGTTGGAACAAACGGCCCTAAGTGTGACTTATGAGTCTCTTGAGTGACATGGAAGCATATTCAAAGACACTTCATCGATAAAAGAATTCAGAATAGCTATGAGCTCGTAGTAGCAGTGCACGCGCGACTGCAGAATTTCGTAAATATTTCATCAAAGTACGTAACTACCAGTAAACTCGAACAATAAATTATCCCACGAAGTATTAGTCGCGAAAGAGGTATCGTTGAGCCTGTTCTCGTTCAGCGGAAGAAGTTGAGAAGCGAAAAAATATTTTTTAACGCACTTTGTAGCACCGATACTTTCTTAAAAGCCTTACTATGAAGTTCTGAGAGCACTGTCGATATTGCAAAGCCATCTTTCTTTGATAGTGACATCTTGGAAAGGAGAATAAGACAAAGTCGATATTCCCCGATTTTGAACGTCGAGTCTGCGTTTTCGTAATCAACGCTCTTGCGGATCGACGTCTTCGAAGAAGAAAGAATCGTCGGTACACACATCTCGTACATTTTTTTTCGGGTGAACCGACGATGTCTTTGGACCTGCGACATAACTCGCGTAAGCCTCCGGTATCCAATACCGCCGCAACGTGCGCGTGCGCGATACGATTTTCCAAATGATCCGCGGCCGTCAAGGAGTGCTGTTGCGGTTTATCGGACGTCTCCGTGATCAGAGCCCGCCATTCCTCAAGATCGGACCGCGCCGCGTGATTGCATCACGCGTGGCCAAATATTCGATACCCGCGACCTGGCCGGTACATATTCGGAATTTTCGACGCGTAATTGAATATCAAACGGCCCGGTGACGGAAAAAGCGGAGACCCGCGTGGCGGAACGTTCCGTAATTTTCCGCCGATAATGCAATTCTCCGCGAGCGGAAGAGCGCCGGCCTTTGTAACGGAATCTCGAATTAAAATTCTGTTACAACGGAGTTCGTCCCCAAAGTTGAGCGGAAAGAATAAGCTTTCATTGTATTTATTCGAAACTCCGAGGCCGGATTTGTCTTACAAAAGAGCACTCGACGCGTGAAATATCAGCTGCCGCGGATTATTTCCGTATCGCAAATTGTTGCTGTGAACTTTGCTTCCTTTCTCCGACCATCGTGTTATTACGTTACATTATATTAACATTATCACTTTTATACTAGCCACTGAGTAATAGAGAGAGAGAGAGAGAGAGAGAGAAAGAGAGAGATCTCATTTACTTTGTGTCCGCGAATCAAAAGCCGTTGCTTGTGTTACACACTATGTGTACGCTCGGCGCACCCCGGCGCGTACATCACATAATTCAAACGTCAGCGGGTCTCGCGCGAGTTTCCCGCCGGCAAAGATGAGGTCCCTTTATCGGAGGAAACAAATCGCTGGCGGAGTTTTCGCACGAGTCTGGGCGAGGCAAAGTGAAATTAGGATCCGGTTCTTGCGTCGACGACAGCCGAGCCCCGATACCCGCCGTCACGACGCTTCGCCACGGGGATCCGGGGTGGCGAGCGCCTTCATAAAGTTAGATCGAGATTTCGAAGTTCCTGGCAAGAGAGAGAGAGAGAGAGAGACAAACAGAGATTACGACGAACAGACGCGCACCTACGAAATCGTTTCAATAGACGGCGGCGGTCGTTCCGAATAGCGAGACTGCTTTTAATAGGTCGCGAGTTGTACGCGGCAGAATAACCCCGAGGCCGGTGGCGCAGCGAGTGGCAAAATAGCGCGGACGTTTTCCTACATGAGAAAATTTAATTTGCCCCGTCTATTTTTCGAGACGATTGCTTTCCGTCGTACGCGTGCCCGCGCGGAACAGCCCGCCGTGGAGTCGCTCTCTGACGGCGAAAATCTCTTTCCCGTTTCTTCCTCCCCCCAGCGAATCCCGGGACAGGATGATCCCAAGGATTCGGCTTGCCGGAGGTGTCCTTTCTCCGATCTCGCTGCGGAATCCTTCGCTTTCCCACCTTTGCGCTCTCTCTCTCTCTCTCTCTCTCTCTCTCTCTCTCTCTCTCTCTACGCCGATACAAATTTTTTAGCCAAATACATATCGAATTTTTTTTTATAAAGACTTCAGATGAAAATGTCACGCGACAGAGATCTTTGAAATGGTGGAATTTCAAAAGTATATATATCTCTCAACAAGAGAATATGCATTTTTTTATTATTTATTGAAATTTTTTGAGAGCTTTTACACGCCAATTTAATTTTCGTTTTTATCTGAAATGTAACGCCGAGATGGTTCCAATAATTTTATCGTCTGTGTCACACACAGCGCACGGACGGCAACGTAATAATCAATCGTATTAGTCAATCTCTTGAACCACCCCGAAATATCAACATTGGACATGCGCGATCGCGCGCAGTTTTTACCGGTCCTATCTTTTCCCATCCCGGCGAGGATTTACATGAGCGCGCGTGTTTCATCGAATCCGACATCTCGCGCATAACTGGGGCTTTTAAAACGATACGTAACAAACCATCGTGGGGTATTGTTACTCGGATATAATTGTCCTCGCTGCAATGCGTGTTTGCCTTTCCGCGGCCGTGGGCGGTCTCATTTTTATTTACTTTTTGCGAGCGCAAACCCGAGCTTCGTTATTCCCAGGCGGGAATAACTGGAAATACGACTGGAAATTGACACCCGACCGGGATCACTTCCACGGCGGATAAATCGAACCGACTGTGTGACCGATTAAATTTATTAACGAACAAAATTCCTACGATTGTGCCTCACTTCAATTGATACAAATACACACACACACATATATGCATGTATATTAATATGCACGCCAAATTATTCGTTCGTTATTCGCGAGTACATTTCGTTCGATGCACGCGCACTTACCTGCATAGAAATTTCTTAGTATTTTCCCAAATGCAGATTAAATTCTAATTAGAATGCTCTTTGTCCCAAAATAGATTATCCTGATACTACCGTAACTGAGAATCTTATTCCTATTGCAAACATGAGTTCTTTGTCTAGAACCGGAACAGAAATATTAAGGAAACTCGAATTTTTTCAATATTTTCTGCATCTATTTTATTAAGACAATAAAGACAATATGTTTTTTCTGGTTTACATTCCATGTTAAAACATAAAATAATAAATTTCCGTTTTATATGTAATATAAAATATATGTCTGTGTGTGTATATATATATAATATTTATAACGAGTAAATACTCAGTTTCATATATTTGCTCAATTTTGGTTTAAAATTGAAACTAGAAAGAACCTTTAAGAAAAAACATTGAGAGGACAATTAAATGGGATTCGTTTGACTTTTACACTTAGAAATTCACATGTTTAAAACATTTACACTTCGAATCAGAACCTGCATAGATTTCCCATGTAGAATTTATGATTAATATGGAAAATCGGGCTGAATCCCAATTAGATCCCAAAATATTTTCTATGCGGATTGTCCTTCATCCTCACCGATGTGTGCGCGCGCGAGCGAGAGAGAGAGAGAAAAAGAGACCCGTAAGAATGGCAAACGTGCGCGTTCTAAGGATGCAGACACAACGTGAACTTCACGGCTGCCGTGAACGCGGCGACGAGGCACGTTTACTCGAACTCCCACTTAGCTCTTTACTTCGCTGGCGCGGCGTGGCGCAACTGCCGACAGCTGTGGTCCCATCGGGAAGCCCCATCTCGCATTCTGCCGCCCGGTTGAACCACCCCCGGGACGAACGAGCCACGGGGTACTTAACCCTCGTCGTCGCCGTAATACCGGGGCCAGGAGTGTTCCCCAAAATTTACATTCGCGCGTGGTCGCCCGCGCGAGATAAATAAGTAAGTAAATGGTACGTGAAGGAGAGACCCGGTTATCGGATCGAACCGATAAAAATTTCGCGTGTCCCGCAGCAGCAGCTGCCGCAGACATACGTCTCGTCTTCGCGTCATTCCGCCCGCTTCACCTACCCTTCTTCACTCTTCATATCAGATTTATCTGCTCGCCCTGGACCCGGCGTGTATGTGCATTGAGTTTCAATAACGTTTTAATATTTCCTAGCAATGAATTAGTAATTCCATGTAGTGAGTTTCTAAAACTCATTACTGGAAAACATTGGATGTAAACAGAAAGTCACACACGCGAAAGTCGTAGCACAAGCTGCGAATCAAATTGAGGAAAGAATCTCGTCAACGATTTGACGGAGTTAACGATAAAATGTTAACGTAAAAGCGGAAACATAATTGCTATGTATGATGTAGATGTTTTATCAACTACTGCAACAATCTTCATCTAACTGCACACATACTGTAAAACGAAGTGTTTTTGCAACAACACATTGGCACGTATCTACTTTTAATGCTGGCAGGTTAAATTAACATATGCACGTGTGTTGTAACCTCATGTACTGTCTCTTAATGTGTAATCTCAAACATCGTTCCTCTTCAACATTTAGGATATTTGAAATTAAAACAACATCTCCAACACACATCCGTGTGTTAAAAGTGGAGATATGCTGATAATGTGTTGTTCGAATACATTTCATTTTGCAGAAATAATTCTACTTTTGTGATTGAAGTGTTGAATAAATTAGATGACGAAAATAACCAGTGTTGAAGTGAGCTTTAATCGCCTTTATAATCGCCTGACTGAATTAAATTCTGAACTTATATTGCATAAGCGAGAGATAAAAAACAAAAATTTTTCTAGAGGAAATTAGAGAAATCAGTTCGTTATATATACGAGTAATTCTGAAATTGAGTTCTTTTGAATTTGAGTTGTTATGATGAATCTTTTTTTAGCGGCCTATTTAATCGTTCTTCCATCTCGTGTTTGGATATATTTTCAGAACTACTTCGAGTGAGAAATTTTCATTCAGAGCACATTGGAAGCTGTATCACTTAACTCGGATGAATCATTTACACTGAATAGTTGAGTGAATATTTTTTCTCAAAATTGAAGAGAGAATCTAAGTGGGAAAAAGAGAACTCTCGTAACGGGAACAGTTTCCCTCTAATCGATCGGAACATCGGAACGGATCGGAACGGATTAAGAATACACTCAGAATTTCACTCAAATATTCATTTTAGTGATTTCAAATGGCGGTATTTCCACTATTGTATTTCAGGCTAATTTTCGCCCGTTTTTACCGAGATTTCACACTCCAAGTTTTTCAAATAGTAATGAATAATTTTCAAGCACGATACAATAATGATATATCAAGTTGTCAAAATGACAGATTAGTTAAATAATCATAGTGAAGTCGTAAAATGTATGCATGAATAAATCCGAGCACGATGCGATTAAAAACTGGCGGGTTTTGCTCTGGTAAATGTTAAAACTTTATCGAAGTTCAGTGTGCACATTACTCTGTTCTATAGCGTTTGCGATCGTAAACGACGTAATAGTCTGAGAGCCGACGGCAGAACGCGCGGTTCGTCGATCCCCTTTTGTCGATCTTTTACGGTAATATGTCTCGCTCTCGATCTTTAATCATTCAGCAAACGTAATAATCGACAAAAAAGATAAAGAAAACACAAGATAACGGATGTACCGTATTACTTTCTGCATAGAAGATATTCTGAGATTTATTGGGATCTAACCCAATTTCGCACAATAATCATATGTTCTAGATAGAAAAGTTATGCAGCGTCTAGCAGTGCAATGTTTTCAACATGCAAATCTAAGCGAAATGTGAAGTGGAAAATATTCAGACAAATCCTACTTGATTATCCTTAACGTCTTCCCAAAGATTTTTCTGATTCACATTTTAAACTGAAATTGAGCAAAATATATGAAATTTAAACTTTGAGTATTTATTCGTTATAAATATACACATACATAAATATAAATACTCTAAGTGTTTCAAATATTTTGCTGGAGAAATTCACATAAAATAAATAAATATTTAAAGAGAATATATTTCTATTTTAGAAAGAGAGAGCATAAAAACCTTAAATTAAAAAAAATATATATATATATTACATGTTTTTTATCTTAAAAAAAATATATATATATATATATAATTTTACGTTTTAACATAGAATAATGTAAAACATTTACCCAGAGAAAACATTTGCATTGTCCTTATTGTATTAATAAAACTGATGAAGAAAACATATAAAAGCTCGAGTTTCGTTAATATTTCTGTTCTAATTCTGGACAGACAGCTCATGTTCAAGACAAGAGTGGAATTACCAATTGGTATCATCTATATGGAATAATTTATTTTAGGACAAAGTTGGGTATTCTGATATTATTCTGATTGGAATCTAAGCTGCATTTGGGAAAACACTAAGAAATTCCTATGCGGATTATTAACTTGGAACGAAGTTTCCTCGAGTTTGCCCCTTGAACTCGGTACAGATTTATGGCACCGCGAGGTGTGTCCGGCTCCCGCTTTCGTCCGCTTATTTTAGCGCTCTAGGGAACGTTATTCCGGGTCGCGGAATAAATGCACCCCTCGTCCTTGCCGCCCCTCCTCCCTGTCCCGCTTTCTTCGCACATAACTCATTGTCTATATAAACGCGATATTACATAAGCCGCTTTTCCCGCCGGTGCTCCATATCCGCGATGCACGAAAAAATCTCCTCCGTTTCGCTCTCCTCCAACCCGCACGCGCCGCCCGCGTGAATTACCGCGGATCGAGGTTAATCCCGCTTCTTGCACGACCCGCCGTCTTCGCCGGGACACGCTTATCCGAAGGGCTGCTAACGGCAACCGGCGGCAGCAGGTGCAGTTGTTTAACCGTACGTCGCGACGCGACGCCGCGCCTCACGTGTCTCGTCACTTCGGCGTCGCGGCACCCTCCAAAGGAACTTCGCCTCTCCGCGTTCCGCCGTCGCAAAGGGAAATTAATACACGCGCCACATGTAGCGGCGCACGTACGAGGCAAGCTTGCGTATTCGCGGCGATACTTTACGCCATGCTGGTGCGATGTTTGTCGATGCGCTTAATTATAAGAAAACAGGCGCGGCGCGATAATGCAAACGCGTCGACCCGATCTTGAGGGAAAGATTCTCGCGGAAGGGGAGAGAAATTCTCGGCGTCTCGCCGGTTGCTTTTGGTTATTTTAACACTTAAATGGCCGGTAATTTCTCGCAACTTCGTCCCAAGACCGGTGACTTCCTAGTTTGAAAGTGAAACAGATAACTCCCATTAAAAATCCAGATCTCTACTTGATACATAACTAATTAGGTTAAAGCTTTGATGATTTCTTTTTCTTTTGCAAATCGAGTAATTCCGTAGAGAGCAATATCTTTTAAAATAGATCCAGTAATTTTCCGTGGGATTTGAGCTCTGAAAAACGAGATCCTTTTGCGACCTTTTACGCGTTAAAACACGCAAATAAGTCCGTAACTTTGAGACTTGCCGCGGATTAACCTTCGCCGGTAATTTTGCGCAACTTTGCTCCAAGAGCGGTGAATTTTCTCGTTTGAAAATAAGGATAAACTAAGGCCTATTAAAAATCCATATCTTCACTTAATTTATAACTAATCATATTAAAACCTTAATATCTCTTTTAAATAAATCCGTAGAGCTAGAACTTTGAAAAGCGAGTTCTATGCGAGATCTTTTACGCGTTAAGGCACGCAAATAAATCCATAACTTTGAGACTCGCGCATCCGTCTTGGTCTCTCTCTCTCTCTCTCTCTCTCTCTCTCTCTCTCTCTCTCT
>NW_022639564.1:359847-364021 GCF_010583005.1 Odontomachus brunneus
CTCTCTCTCTCTCTCTCTCTCTCTCTCTCTCTCTCTCTCTCTCTCTCTCTCTCTCTTTTTTTCTTTTATGCGCGCGTGAAAATCCGAATCGTGTTTATTTGGAACTTTGCACATCTACGTGTCCCGCGCTGCGTCGCAGCATCGGGATTGCTCCGCGAGATACGGTTATCTCTCCCGGTGGAACGAAATAATGCCTCCCCGGAAAAGTGTAGTGGTGCCTCGCGCAACGGGCCTACATACGCCACCTCCGTACAATACCGACATGATCTACACGTGGGCCGTATCTTAGAAACGTCAGCGCCGTTTTGCGGAACGCGTTATATACATCTGAATAATGAAAAATGCCCATATACGTCGGCCGCGGGAAGAAGAAGAAGCAGGCAGCGCGTCGCTCCGTGTTTCCCACGAAGAAAATTAATGTCCACGCTGCGGGCGAAGCCCCGTTGGCTCACACGCTCGTATATATTAAAGAAAAAACGCGAGGACTGTTTATGAAGCGCCTTACCGTTAAATATCGTCCAAACGAGCGGAAAGAGTGTATCGATAGGCGGAACAGAATCGAAACTGCGCGTGCAACTCGAGACACCCCCGTATACCGCAGGGAAAGAAAGAACACAAGAATATCGAGGGAAACAGGTTCACGCGACGATTAACAGCTCTTCCGTCTTTATCCCTTCATCTTAATTCTCGAGTTAATTCGATGTCGACAGTGATATTCTATTCTCGCGCTTGCAACGATGATACTTCATTAGGGCGGTAAAGGGAACTCAAACACGTTTCGCGAAAAACGCTCTCAAGCACGGCTTGTAAGCCTGTAGCAGCAGTTTACGGTAATAGATAGAGCAGAGCGCAACTTCCTCAAAGTCGTGGAAAACGTAAGAGACGCGTGCCTTTAAAACTATTCCCGACTATACGACGACATCTCAAGGGTTTCTAAAAGACGCCGGAAATGTCCGATATTACGAGAAATACGTACTCGTGTTCAGTAAACGCGAGCCGCTTTCGGTCATTCCAAGCTTGTTCATTGTTTCGTATTGGGCATATCAGAGCTAGCTTGCGCTCTCCCTTTATCCCCTCCTTTCCTCTCTCTCTCTCTCTCTCTCTCTTTCTCTTTGTGAACGTTACTCTAGCGTTTTAAGATACATCCCGTACACGTCAAACGGCCTTCGCGTTTCCCGGCTGCGTTTGCCGCGAGATTATATGTATACATACGCGCGCAGCCAAGGCAGGAGAGGAGGTATGACTCGCGAAAGGAGGATCGGAGATGCTTCCGCAGCTGGTAGCAATTAGCGCCAGGGCCGAGAGCTATACAGAGCAGTATAGCTCTCTCTCTCGCGCTTTGCATTCGTATGCATGGAAGGCGAATCGGTGGCGGCTCTACGTGCCGCAGGCCAAAGCAAATTGAGGGCTTCGGGCTACGGAGCTCTCTCGCACTCGATCTCTCTATCTCTCGCTCGCTCGCTCGCTAGCTAACTCTCTCTCTCTCTCTCTCTCTCACTCGTTTTCCCGTACATTACAGATAGCGAGGTCCGAGCATTCTCGTTTATATGGCGTCGCGACGCGAAATCGCTCGAAGCGATTGAGAATTTGCGCGCGCGCACCCGCACGCGAGGAGCCGCGTTTAAATGGCGCGACACGCGGCAATGCTTGCATCGTATGCATTGCATTGCATCGAGGACGGAGGCAATGCGCGTAACGCGAAGAAGGATAAATGAAGTCTGTCCCCCTCGCTGTCCACCCCTTCTAAGGTTGCTTGGATAGGGGGAGGAGACTTTCTGTCTCCCTCTCACTCATTACGTTCTCCTTGCTCGTGAGTTTCGCGAGACAGCCGTTCGTATGCAAACTGCGGATCGCGCAAGTTGCGTTTTTCCGGTGCGGAGCGAAGCTCGTAAGAGAAGCCGGAATTTCTTCCCGAGTCGCGCTACGAGCCCTTACGTGTGTCTGAATAGGCGAGGTCTTTTACTACTTACTGTTCCAGTGAGTAGAGTAGCTCGCGTGGTCGCGAACACGGAATACGCGGTTACGCGTTTTCTCCTTAATCCTCGTACGCTCTTTATCTCTCTCTCTCTCTCTCTCTTTCTCTTCCGCATCGTCCTTAAATATCCTCGTACGGTGTGCAGACATATCTGCATAGGTTATGCGCGAGATGTACAGTGTTAAACAAAATTTTCAAGCAGCGAGCGCGATAAAGCACGCTTTCAGAGACGTAATCCACTCTCTCCGCGGTCTCTCCCGGCGGGAGCTTTAAAAGTCACGGGCCCGGCTTTCGAAACGGCTCGTTGCCCGTAAAAAGCATTATCTGTAATCCGAAAGACCGGTGGAAAGGAAGGAGCTTTCGGCGGTGGGGCGTTTAGTCGCTTAATCGGCCGTCGTCAAAGCGCGGTCACAGCCGTGCAAAAAGCGGACAGCTCCAACGACTCGATTAAAGTTATGAAAAAGTTCACGATCCCCGGCTGCGTCCCGCCGCGGGAGTGCCTCGCCCGTCACGAAGGAGCCTCGTCCTGTGAGACCACCCGGAAGAGAGTCTCCTCTATCGATTTTGTCGTAGATAACGCCATGACCACGAACGTTATTAACCGCAACACAGCCGCTTGCGCATAAATTATCGACAGTGCCTAATTGCTTCCTGACTCGTTATTTCCAGACTCTTATCAGTGAGAACCGTTAACAAATAACCCGATTAGAATCCCCTGGTACTGATTAGGTTGATTCCCATCAGTTATCTGTGCTTGTGTATAAGGTCCTGATAAATCATGTAACGCAGCGTGACAATCAAGACTTTGTTAATAATAAAGATTATTAACAATCATAATAAGTATGTATAAGATGATACAATGGTTCTATAATTATTAATAAGATTCTAATACATATATATATATATATATATATGAATTAGTATCTTATTAATAATTATAGAACCATTGTATCATCTTATACATACTAGACAACTGATAGGGATCGATATGATTAGGATGAGACTGCACATATAATCAGTGTGTGTGTGTGTGGAAAAAAAGATGCAACTTTTTTACCTCGAGAAATTTCTCGACGCATTCTGAATCCTGTAAAGGACTTTGTTCATTTAGCAATTCTTGGAAGATAAATCTTCTTATCAGGTTCACACACTAATTCCGCGCACTGAGTCTCATATTGGCCCTTCTTCATTGTTTTATTTCTTTATAACTTGAATCAATTACATTGATTTACTTGAATTATTATATAATATTACGGAGAAAATATGTCTTGAAGCATATTTTTCCCGTCAATTTTTCTATTGGGCACCGAATGCAATTTGAAGTTCGTCGAGATAAAAGTATCGCGACATCTCTTACATTTCCTTTCATTGACAGAACGTCTACGTTAACGCGAAAACGTCATCGTGCGGCTTGTAAATTCATCGCGACCTTTTTTTCCTGCTCTCTTTCGCGATATCTATATTTATTGAGCCGTATTAAATGTGAATGCATCCCGCTCGATGACATTAGGTGCGCGACGCGTGAGAAAAAGAACCGCTCGCCGCGGATTATTGTTTTCCCGTTCCATTAGCGGGCAATTAAATGAAATACGCGTATTTAAAAGAGTGATTTAATTTTGCGCCAAAGTCGGCCAGCGAGCCGCGATTAAAGGGGATAATTAGCTATCGATTCTACTCTCGCGGAGAGATCGAGCCGAGAGGAAGCAGAGGATGGGGCGAGAAAAAGGGGAGTACTGTGCGCCCGAGAATTTTTATTATGCGGGCCGTCGGAACGACGCTCTCCTTAGCGGTACGTGCATTCGAAAGCCGATGCTCCCGAAGTAAATACCGCGACCCGAGGGAGAGCGAGACCGAGGGAGACCGTTGAAAGTTCGCCGGGGAAACTTTTCCTTTGGTAATGTTGTCTAATGGAAATTAGGAGGAACGATCGGACACGTGCTCGAACTTGAACGCG
The DNA here is from genome assembly GCF_010583005.1 of Odontomachus brunneus. Taxonomy (NCBI): domain Eukaryota; kingdom Metazoa; phylum Arthropoda; class Insecta; order Hymenoptera; family Formicidae; genus Odontomachus; species Odontomachus brunneus. The sequence continues at coordinate 363,777 of NW_022639564.1, forward strand.
CGACCCATCGAAACTGGCTTACAAAATCTCGATAATCACCCGACGGGAGAAAATAAACGAACTGGGGACGAATCGATGGTAACTGATTTCGCAAGATCGAATTCCCGATACTCCAAAGTCGAGTATCGACACTACGAATTTCACGCTCATTTCTCGATTAGCGACGTAAGAATTCGAACGGCGAGAGAGAGAGAGAGAGAGAGAGAGAGAGAGAGAGAGAGAGAGAGAGAGAGAGAGAGAGAGAG
>NW_022639564.1:364196-373810 GCF_010583005.1 Odontomachus brunneus
GAGAGAGACAGAGAGAGAGAGAGAGAGAGAGAGAGAGAGAGAGAGAGAGAGAGAGACCGGACTCCGTAATTTCGACCGCAACTTCGATCTAAATGCTGGTCTCGAAGGATGCCTGCCTTTCTTCAAACTCTGACTAATTTCATCGACAATTAACTAGCAAGATTACCAACAGCAATTTCCAACCACATAATTCGCCGCCTAACCAAAGGTTTAATAACAAGATTATAATATTTGAATTTCAACACACATTATTATAATATTTAAATTTCAAATATAGATTATAAAGGATTTTTTATTCCATTTAACAATAAACTGTCTTTTATTTTCCACGTTGGCAACTTCGCCAGCTGAGTCAATAGTCAATCAACTTAATCAGAATTTGAGGAAAGTCACTTTTGTAGCACGCTTAAGTGGATAACACATACATAGAGAACACTTTGTAATAAAAATTATTACAGAATTCTTTCTGAAACCGTGGAACAGTTTGACATTCTGTCTGTCTATTCTCCATAATTGATTATCCATTCATTTTATACATGCCGTTTATATTTCAGAAACTAAAATACGCTATTAAAAAATTTCTAATCAAATTTACTATTAGCATTTAACAAGACAGACCTTACTGACAGTCTATTCTTGCATTACTAGAAACATAGTAAAGTTGTAAAAAATTTATGTGAAAAGAAAGAGAAACTATAATATTCTTTCTACCTCCCTCCCCCATGTGGAATGACGTAAACAATAAAAACTCAACTGACCAATTGACCGATCCTAGATTGACATTTTAGAATGAACGAATTAGAATTAATTACTGACTCTAAAAAAGGGAATTATTTTATTATTATTCTAATTCTGAGAATTATCGAAGACATAAGACTACCACGCTAAAATGTTTAATCGATTCGCTCATTTCTTAAATCTTGATGCTCACGTTTTTCCTGATGTGCAAGGAAAAAACAACTCCGTTGATGCAACAAAATTTTCTGTTACTTGGAGACCAGATGGATAACTCGGTTGTAGGAACAGAAAGATTCCCGTAGGAGAGGTTTCCACTCAGCCAGTTGTTCTCAGTTACATTTCCCAGTTACATCAACCGAGTTTTAATGCGGCTGAATGTTCAGACGAGTGTTTTCGGTCACCAGAGATATTACTTCTCGTTGACGAGTTTCTCATCTGGTCCCCAATCAGTTACACCAACTGAGATTTCTTTCTCTTAAGGAAATGTCTTTAGAGTGGCTTAAAGCTCAATAAAATCCAGGCGACAATCCGCTCTCGACGATTGTCATGTTTCCGTGAAAAAAAAACAGCAATGTCGCGAGTTCGCCGCTATCCATCGCCGCTTTCGCGCGAATCCGCGACTCGTAAACGTCGAGAATTTCCCGACCGTCGTTCGCCAAAGCGCGCATGCCCGCACGTTCGATTATCGCCGATAAATAGCCATTCGATGTCGACGAGAGTTTCGCGGCAGGAACGAGGTAATACGACGATTCGAGCGAGAAAGTACCAGAGCGGTATGCCCGGCGGCTGCCACGGGGCCACATCTCGCGAATAGATCGATCGCCGCCGCCGCGTGATATACGGAGGGAGAGAGAGAGAGAGAGAGAGGGGGGGAGGGAGGGAAGCGGGGAGATAGGACCGGCATTTCCGCGGCAAAAAGCGGGCGGACGGGCGACCTGCCGTTCCGGACGGCGGAAGAATTCCATTTGAACCGCGGCCGGAGATCGAGGGTATTCTCGATGGCCGGTCGACGGGCGGATATCGAGATCGCGCAGGTAAAGTGTCGGGGATTTACCTTCGATTTAATCTGTCTCGCCCGTCGCGTCGCCGACGAACGGAGTCATCCTTTCAGCGTGGCAAACGGCTACTACCGCTGCCGCCACCATCACCATCGTCGGATCCCGCACGAGTGAGGGCAAGGGGAAGCGAGGGCGAGCTCTCGGGGTTTCAGGAAGACGAACGAAGGACGATAACACCGCGACCGTGCGGGATCACGCCGACAGGTCAGAAACAGAGTGCTTCCAATCAACGGGGATCTTTTTTTCGCCGGATTCCCCGCGCGCGCCCTCGCGAAGCCCCGACACGCGGAAGCCCGGATATCCCCTGTCGGTTCCCGATCCGCCGTTCCTCTGGACGGCTATCTTCCGCCGTGCGGACGGAAAGGGGCCAGAGGGGCGAAGTAACGAGCGGCCTTCGCTCGGGAAAAGCCGTTCGCTGCGATAACCGTGAACGAAGCCGCGCGCTTCAAGTTCGACGTTAATTTCGACGCTCGATCTTGCCGCCACTCCCTTAACCCCTTAATCGCGCTCGTAAATATTGGACTATCCCGCCGTCGATTTTTCGCGTAGATTCCTGCTCCACCTGCCCCTCGTCGATTAGAGGGGAAGGGCTTCGTGCGTTTCCCACACAAGATCGGAAACCCGTATGATTTTGACGAGATTAAGCTACGACGTGTTGCTTAAGCGGAAAAGCGTGGAACTTGTGCGCCCAAGACGCCGCGTTTTCCTTCGCGGATTACTTTTTGGTGCTTATCTAGACGGGAAAGAAGATTTCAGTTCGTATAACTGCTAACAGGAACCAGGTGAAAAACTGGAGAGAAATACAGATCTCTGTTAGCGTGACCGAAAAAATTCTTCTGAACATCCAGTCGCACTAAAACTTGACTAAAGTAAGCTGACTGAAATAAGCTGAACACTACCGACATGATCAGGCGCTGATTTTGATTCACACCTATACTATTTTCTCTAATTTTTTATGAGAAAAACATAGTAATATTCATTTATTATCATATAAACCTTAGTTTGCTCACCAGGCGCCAATTTTGGAAAAATCGTTTCCTCATAACCTGTATTGAGCAACAACTCAAAGTGTAAACGAAAGATCTCGTCGAGTAGATTCATCTCCTCGTGGTGCAGTCTGGTTAACGCAACATTGATCTATCAATACATATTTACATATAAATATGACGAGATCTACTCGACGAGACCTACTCGACGAGATCTTTCGTTTGAGTTATTGTTCAATATAGGTTATAAGAGGACGTTTTGTTGACTTTAGTACCCTTTGGTGGGTAATATCCATACAGAAAAATGAATATTACCACGTTCTTTCTGATAAAAATGGTAGGGAATAGGATAGATGCGAGTCAAAGTCGTTCTAGACATTGTCGGTAGTGTTCATTGTGTGAGAGCAATTTTTGTTGAGTAAAAAGCTTCTACAGAAATCTTGCTGTTCCTACAACCAAGTTTTCCGTTTGGTCTCCGAGTAACAGAAAATCCAGTTACTCTGATGAAGTTATTTCTTTCGTGCACACGGAAAGAAATCTCAGTTTGTGCGACTGAATGGAGACCAGGCGAAAAATTTGGTAACGAGAAATGATATCTCTATTAGTGCGACCGAAATCATTCGTCTGAGCATTCAGTTGCATTAAAACTCAGTTGAAATAAACTGAGAGAGCAATTGGCTGAGTAGAAACACCAGAAACCTCCTACAAGGATCTTTCTATTCTGCCAACCTAATTTTTTATCGGGTTCCCAGGTAAGAGAAAATTCAGTTACATTAACGGAGTTGTTTTCTCCGTGTGTACGGCCATTCTTCCGGTTGTTTGTGGCGCGTGCGAATAATACGCGAATATCCGCGAGACGGAAATGTCGGAATTTCGATGCCGTGTCGAGCGAACGCAAACGAGGCCTGCTGGGCGGCGCTGTCAAAAAAGGAGGAACTCTATCATCCGCGCGTTAATAACGCGAATTCGCGTGTAAACGGATCCGCGCGGTAAAATGATCGAGACATCCATGCGTACCGTATCGAATGACGTCATTATCTGCGCGACATGATCACCATTTCGGCGAACGCACTAATGCTGCCACATTACTCATTGTCTGCCTCGTGCAACTTCCAACGAGCTGTAACCCTTTCGATGCCTGCGTTAGCGGTGTATAACCGGTGTAGTAACACTAAACGCCCTTAGCTCGACAGACGCGGATCAATTATTCGTTGCCCGTCGATGATAAAATGAGATCCCCGACTCATGATGATAAATCACGCAACACCGACCGGATAATAGCAAAATTGTGTAACATTATCATATCGCGTATGCGCGCATCGTGTTCGTAATATAACGCGGAAATATTATTGAAATCCTCATCTGTCATTTTATTTTCAAGCGTCAATTAGCAGAAATTAATATAATTAATAAATAAAAATGCGCGGAATTTACAAGGCGAGACGACAAATGAGAATTTAAACGGCCAATAATAAAATTATCATTAACAAATAAATTCGATATCGCCTCAATATATGGAATTTATATTGGCAGGAAAAATAAAAAAGAAAAAGGAAGAGAGAACGATAACAATTTCACGGAAAAGAGCATGGTATGCCGTATCTCCGCATATATTTCCTTTTTGAATAAAAGTGTGTGTGTGTGTGTGTGTGTGTGTGTGTGTGTGTGTGTGTGTGTGTACACATATATATTGAATTAAAAGGCAAAAAAAACTTAAAAAACGAGTCGAAAGTGTCAACACAACCACCCTGTCTCCTGTGCTACCGCTTATGGGACGTCACGAGCGTTCGGGGTTTACCGACGGGCTCGATTTGGATTCATAGATTCACTTCGCGCGCCGTTTTTTCCTCTTTTCCCTTTTTTCCACCGTTACAATGTTTGTCGTTGCGCCAGCGATGCGCGTCCGCAGTGAGAATTTTCGCGGGAGGAAAAAACACTACCGCTCGGCAAGGGAGTACAGAGGGAGGAGGAGGAGGAGAAGAGATACACGCGGCGGCGCGCGTAGCGTCAATAACGAAAATGGTTTTCGCTCTTTCTCCCCTTCTCTCTTTCTCTCTCTCTCTCTCTCTCTGTTTCTCTCTTTTTCTCGCTCTCTCAAACCGCGCTGAAAAGAAGAAATAATCGCGCGATTCCTACCGCCCGTCGTTATCCCGTCGTCACGGGCAAATTAAATTTTTCGTGATAGTTTGGGCCGCATGTCACCGAATGGCTGAGCGAGCGATTTAATTTGACACCCCCATGCAAATCGTCTCGTGTGAGCCCCCAATGTCATCCCCCTAATTTTACTACCCCGACGGGGGATCCCGCGGTTCCATCCGTGTTTCGTCCGCGGTGAGTAGTTCCGGCAGCGTTCAACGGTGTAATCGATTTCGTTCCACCATCGAGAGAGAGAGAGGATGGAGAAAAGCGAGTATGGGTGAACAGAGGCAGGTGAGGGCAGCGGGGAGGCGGTGCAGGCCTTTGTACGATTTTCTGCGCACAACACGCGCGGGAATCCGACGCAACGGATCGTCGTTTATTGTCAATCGTATCGCAACGCACTCATGTATTTCCAGTCGTCCCTCTGGGTCGTCAGTCCTCCCGCATCCCTTTTTCCTCCTTCTCTTCCTCTCTTCCTCCTCCTCCTTCCTACCTCTCGGTCCCGCTGTCCGCGGAAAAATGGTCGAAAAGCCATGTAAATTCGGATACATGCAAATGCAATCGCGTCCGCTTATATGCACTCTCGCGTGTCAGACGTATCATCGTCAAGCGCGCACTTTAATACCTTTCCAAAGCTCTCTCTCTCTCTGCCGCTAATTCTCTCTCTTTTTGTTCTTTTACCTTCGCGGCAGCAGATTTAGCGTTATTTATGCAGAATACCGTCGAAAACCAGTAACAGCATCCACCGGCCCGTTCGTAGACTCCAGCCGAGCAACGCTCGGAGTGGAAGTTTGTCCGGCAAAAACTTTACGGGGGTGCCACCACCATCTGCCGCGCGCGAGTCTTCACTTTTTAAATTTGAATATCCCAACAATTAAGCCGTGAATTAAGTTTATTTCAAGTTAACGTCTAATTGAATCTCACCCGGCTATTTACATCTGCAGCACCTACTTCGCTGTCATTCGCCGAGCTGAAGCACCTCATCAGTATCAACACCTCGTCACAATGATGACCGTGATAACGCGCGGCGAGAATGCTTTCCGCTTCACTTGAGCGAGTATTCTTCGCTGGCCCAGTGAAATAGAGAGCACTTCCGGAAAGCATCGTCTCGATGTGACGAGTGTTTCAACAACGAGATGCAGCGGAAATGTAGCCTCAGCGAAATAAAGTCAGGCGATGTAAATAGCCGCGCTGAATGTCATCGGACTCTAATTTTAGGCAAAATTCAATTTGGCGACTTAATTATCGCGATATCTTAATTTAAAAAAGACTGAAACTCTCGATAGCAGATGGCGGTCGCTGGCGAACTTCTCGATGAGAAAAGTTCGAGCCTCCGGCCGTCACGTCGCTCAAATCTACAGAGTGGATTCTTCACCTGCGAATTCCCGCTCGCGAAAACAAAGGACAATAATCGCGGGCCCGCTGGTGTTTCGTTGGAAAACCATAGGCACGCACACATCGCAAGGTAACGGAATCCAGGTATGCGCGGCTTTCTATAATTTCTATTAAGCGTTATTCGCGTTTCTGTTTCCGAGCGTGATCGCTGTTAACCGCAAACACTACCCTAACAGAACACACGTCTATTTCCGTCTCGACGTCTTGTCTTCGGCTGACGTATCGTCTGGATGCGAGTCGAGTTTCACGAAAGCTCATCGCCAAGGTAACGGGATAAACTACGTTTATCGACCACTTGAGTTTACGAACCCCTAATTAGGTCGATTATCGCGTTCGCGCTAATTTTCTGTCGTCAAACAGAACGCGCATATTTCACTTCAAATGACATATTAAATGGCATATTGGCGAAATTCCGCGAAAACAAAGTCAGCTCGAAACCTGGGAGAGGCTTACGAGTCTGAAGTGTCCTTCGCTAACTTGATATAACTTAGTAGAACGACTGGAAATAAGAGACGTATTTTTTCAAGTACTTTTTCACGTTTAGAGGTCGGAGCAATTCTCATTACGTTTCCCGCTCCATACCCACTCGATAATGAAGGAATATCTGTAAAATAAGAGACGCGCGAGGGAATATTTGAAACAAAAGCTTCATGCTTTATATATATATATATATATATATATATATATATATATATATATATATAATATGTTTAATAACATCCGGTATGTATTTAAATTTTAATAAAATATCATGTTTTTCGATATAATCACACTATACACATTATACATATAATGATTATGAATTTTGAAATTTGTGAGAACGCAGAAGTTAATAAGAATTTTTCGTCAAATTCACCCGCATATAAATCATTTCCTAAAATCATATTTTTGCGACGAGCTGCAAATTCCGTGTTATATACGCCACGCGTATATAACATAAGGCTGCGTTTATGTCTGGCGCTTAGGCGTATAGGCGGGATTTCGCGTAGGCCGTTGCATCCCTAAAGTGCGGTACATATAGTGCACATCGTATTCGCAATTCGTCCCTCAAACACGCGATTTTAGGAAATAATTCTATCATAAACGAACGAATATAGCGTAAAGTTCTCTCCAACCTGCGCCTTTATAAAAATCTTGAAATTTGTAGAAATCACAATTAGGAGTAAATGTGTATTGGAAAAATATGAAAGATATGAAAAATATCTTCGTTCAAACCTGCGGAATTAGCTGTCCAGAGGTTATTTTGACCACGTATAAAAAAGTCTCTTTTATTTCTGACTGATCGACGATACGTCCGAGAGTAAAATTTATTGAGGAACATTCCCAAATCGTTCCTCATAAAATCTCCTGTCTATTCGCGTCTCTGAAGATTTAATTCGCGAAGCACGCTTTGTTATATTTCCTGTCCACTCTTTTTCTTTCTCTGTTTCTCTTTTTAATTTTCTATTTACAATTCCCGCTCGTAATCTTAAAATTCGTTTACCTCCATTCCGTCGCACGTCACCATTTGCCACGCGTGGTTTATCCTATTCCGTCGCAATCTCGCGCCGACGTCTCTTCACTCGTCCCGTCGTTCCTCCGGTGGTGGTGCGGCTCACATGCGATCGCGCAAGAGCAACATTTATCGCCGGGACATCGCGGGCGCATCCTCTCGCATCTCGCGAGCAGCCGTGGCGACTATCGCTTCGAGTGTTTACAAGCGAGCGCCCACGTACGTGCTCATTTCGAAATGGATGACCGGCGGCGAGATAATAAGGCAATCCGTGCGTGCATGCATGCATACATGCATATGTGCGTACGTGCGTTAGCGAGTTAGACACGTGGGATAGCGATACTCGCGTTAGCGCTAACGCATGAATTATGAATCCCGCGAGCCGAAACACGCAAGCTTCTCTCCCTCTATCTCTCCCCCTCTCTCTCTCTCTCTCTCTCTCTCTCACTGACGGGTCTGAGAATTTATTTATTTAGAAAAACGACTAATAATACAAATTACTTCGAGATATTTCCTGCTACGTGAAAAAGGAGAGAAGGAAAAACTAAAACATCCCTGTCCTACGCGTAACAACTAAAAAGATCGATAACTCCAATAGTTTCGGCGAACGCGCTCGCACAGGCTGCTTAAGAGCGGAAACAAAAGCCCCCGTACTCCACGGTGGACAGTCGCGATTCACGACGGCGAATACGCGATGAGAATACGACCATTAGCGTAACACGTCGCCATATCGGGCATTAAACCCCGGAGTTTCGCTTATCCGATAGAAATTCAATGCGAGCGCCAGATGAGCAGTCGGACAGTCGTATTTAGCTATAAACGCGCGCTGTGAATACGACTCTTGCGGGGGTGGCGCAGCCCCCTTTTCCGTACGAGGACACGTCGTCTCGCTCTTCCGCGCGAACGAGGCATCGAGAGAGCCCGTTCTGAAATTCCATTCGCGAGGACGTGATTTCGATGCGAGGGGGTGGCAAGGAGAGAAAGAGGGAGCAAGAGAGGCCGATGACGACAGTCACGTTCGGCGAGTTCGACGTTTGTTCGTGCTCTCTCTCTCTCTCTCTTTTCCCTTCTCTCTGCCACTACTCTCTCTCTCTCTCTCTCTCTCTCTCTCTGCCTCTCTTTCTCTTTCTCCCTCGTCCTATTCGCGTCCGGTTTTACGGCGCGCGAGTCGAGCCATCGACGAGAATGCGCCTCGGCCGTCGCGCTTTCCGCGGTGACGGCTTATCCATCGCGCTCTGTCGACGGTCACGCGCGACGAAAAGTCGCGCTTTTACGAGACACACGTTTTCGCACAGCGGTTCCATCATAATCTCCGGATCTCCTATCGTTCGTATTCCGTCTTTCCCGACGTGATTCGCCCCGAGGCTCAGCTTGGACGCGCTCCCTTCCCGTTCTCGTCCACTTGCTGGTTCTCTCCCGAGCTCGTGAGATATAAAAAGAAAAAAAAACAGAAGGGAAACCGGACAATGTGTGAGGAAAGCGGCCTACAGTGGCCACAGCAGGATATACTTAGCGGTACCGCCGGTGCGACCGGTGTGGTTATGTTTTCGCGTATCTATGTGCTGGTGGAAGCTAATATTAAAAATACATTTGGGCCGAGATGCAAAACGCATGTGTCCGAAGTGAAATTCCGAAAGCGGTCTCGTTTCCTGCAGTTTTTTATGTACTGAAGATTTATTTATGTTTCCCGTGTTCCGCAAAATTTTGTAGGAGAGCTCGTAAAAGCTCTCCTCCCTTTCTCCTCTCTCTCTTTCTCTCTCTCTCTCTCTCTCTCTCTCTCTCTCTCTCTCTCTCTCTCTCTCTCTC
>NW_022639564.1:373944-377198 GCF_010583005.1 Odontomachus brunneus
TCTCCTCTCTCTCTCTCTCTCTCTCTCTCTCTCTCTCTCTCTCTCTCTCTCTCTCTCTCTCTCTCTCTCTCTAGCCCCGGGGCATAATAAGTTTTGTTATTTGTCGTACGCTGAAAATGTATGAAGGGATACCTACTTTTCGCATTTTTATCCCAGACATATACAATGACATATTTGTTTTTCGGCAAATTTGTTTTTTCTACACATACAATAGCGGAATGCGTGAATGTCAGCTATTCGAGACACTCTCGGTCGCCCTTTCCCCGCGGATATGCAGATATAGATGGGAAATCTGTTCAAGAGCGAGACGCGTCGTATGCAAAAGTGCAACCGTTCGATGCATCGCCGGTGGCGAGTTTTAAATGCGATGCCTCTGCGTCGCTCGACGCAGATTAAAGCGATGCCGTTGCGAGGCCAGACGTTGAATAACCCCACGCTTTCATTATTTTAACACGCGCCGCCAATAATTAAATAGCCGCGTAATCTCGCACGCAGTTCGCGATTCAAACATTCTCGCTGCCTCGGGTAAATCGCGTCCGGTATATTCAAGCGTGCACATCTGGGAATGTGATAATTACATACAGGGCAAAACACCTAATTACTGACATTCCTCTTGGTCATTGACACTCCGGAAAAACCAGGGTTCTTGCGACCAACCGCATCTGTCCACACTTTTAGTTGGACTCTCCTCTTTTAGAATCGTTCGCGGAGAAAATATTGTAGCAAAAATTACAACAGAATTGTTGTAATCTCTTGGACCATACAGAATTATGACTGAAATTGCTGTATTGCGCACGTTTGACTTTTCATAAAATTATTGTAATTACTTGAATGTTTTTTGTAACTCACACTAAGAGATTAGGGATCGTTAATTTTACTATTTCTATAGTAATTTATATATACTATACAATTTCACATAGTATATTCTTTTACAAAAAAATGTTGTAAAAAGAAATATAATTCTAATTAATATTTTAAGTAATTTTTATTATATTATTTTCTCCATATAGAGTGCAGGAAAGAAGTTTACATGCAATACTGTTTCCATGCAATACTGTTTCCATGCAATACTGTTTACATGCAATACTGTTTTTTCTAGAGTAAATGACTACAGGAGATGCCAATAATTGGGTATTTGGCCCTATAAGGCATTTTTTCAAATATTCTTCTGGCTGAGGATGATATATATGATAAATGGTCAAAATGTTCCGATAATAAAATATTGTGCGCATTTGTGTGCGCACAGCATCCTGCATAGAAAATGTCTTGGGATCTAACTAAGATCCATTCCGATTTCCCAAAGTAATTATGAGTTCTGGCGATAGAAGTGTAATATGTGAAATATGCGATTTTAAGCGAGGAAATCTGAAACCTTTTTCAATATTTTTTTATTTTCATTTTATGTTAAATTGAATAATACTTTTCAAATCGCCTTATTATTCAATAAAATGTTCAAAGTATTTTAAAAGTATGTTATTTTTTTATTTCCTATTCTATAAATAGAATAGAATAGTTGGTTGAGAAATGGAATTCTCTTTTGACACCATAAAAGTATACCGACATTATCGACTGAAATAGGAGCGCGAGTTCCCATGGTATTTCTGTTCTGATTCTGAAAAGAAAGAGCCCATGTGTGGAACAAGAATGGGATTTCGAATTGGTATTGTAATGGAATAACCAATTCTACGATAAATTTGAACATTTTAACTAGAATTTATACCACATCTGGGAAAATATTGCGAAATTTCTATGCGGGATATTATAAATATACACAAAATTATATATGTAATTGACTCTCGTGTTCCTAAATCATTCACTATATCATTTGATTGAAATCAAAGAGTTTTATAATCATTTACTTGATATTTACAAAACATCACGCTGGGCTCTCGAATACGCGCGAATAAATGAGCTTTTGCAACCGGCGACCGTGCATCAATCGCGGCTTCATTCACAGCTGAAAAAACGTGCAAATTTCCCGAGGAGATGCCCGTGATAGCGAGAGAGATTTCAGTTGTGGAAAAATTAGGCTATGCCATGGATCGGAGGAATGTCGTTTCCAGTTAACGAGTAGTTTCGCGCGCGCGCGCACCGATTAAATGGAACATTTTTCTAGAACGGCAACGGACGCGGTAGAGGTGGGCGAGTGATGAATCGCGTTTCGGACTGCTGGCTATCACCGGCAGATGACAAACGACGGGCAGTTCGCAACAATGATAATACAGGTGGAGTGAGAATAAAACGCGCAGCCGTCATTCGCGCGAGAAGCTGTCTCCGACTTTTATATCGCGTTCGGAGATCGCGTTCTTTTATAGAAAGAGAGAAACGTTTCACCATTCGTTTCACCAACGTATTCGAGAGCCCAGTGTGACGTTTGTACCAGATGTTCCGGCGCTTCTTAAAGGACCAGTCGATTCGCCGCGATAATCGATGATTATAAATTAAAGGAAGATGCACGAGAGACCGCGAGTATTTGCATTCACGCGTCGCTTACGTGTATCCCTTGTAAGATAAATAAGTAAATAAATGAATGAATACGGAGATTCTCGTTGCAATGTGTTGTAAAGTAAATAAAAGAATGCGAAGAATCCCGTTTGTATGTGTGTGTGTGCTCTTCTCGTATGAGTTAAGCTCGACGATGAGACGAGCACTCGCATGCATGCCTCCTGAGATATCAATTCTTGAAATGTTTCCAATGTCGTTCATTCCGGCGACGTCGAGTACCTCGCTAGTTGAAGCTCGAATCGAATTCCTCTTACACGACGAACTTTTTCGCAATCTTAATTTTGACAACCATCTCTATAAGTATCGACGGCATCAAATAGCGAGCAAATTGACATTCTTTTCGGCTCGTTCTCTCTGCAATGCATCGTACCGAAAGAAAGCATTCGGCGTAGCTTTGCTACGGCCCTCTATGTGTAAGCTGAACGTGGAATAATTGCGTTGCAGACGCTTCAAACGCGTTTCTTTCTCAAACGGCTTTCTAATTCGATTCCTCGCACGTCCACAGGACCGTCCTGGAATTCCGCTTAAACGAAACTATCTCCGCTCGTATATCCGACTTTCGAGGAGTTAAATGGCGCACCGTTTAACGCAAGAAACGAATCGCGGCGCTTTGCGTGCGGACAAACTGAAGGTAGACAGAAAGGAAGACCGAGAGATTGAGAGAGAAAGAGAGACCGAGACAGAGAGAAAGAGAGAGAGAGAGAGAGAGAGAGAGAGAGAGAGAGAGAGAGAGAGAGAGAGAGAGAGAG
>NW_022639564.1:377795-381504 GCF_010583005.1 Odontomachus brunneus
GAGAGAGAGAGAGAAAGAGAGAGAGAGAGAGAGAGAGAGAGAGAGAGAGAGAGAGAGAGAGAGAGAGAGAGAGAGAGAGAGGAAGGGAGGAAGCGAAGGGGGGAAGAAGAAGCGCGCGGCAAAGATACGGCGGATAATTAATTATGCGACGTACACGCGGCATGAATTAATTCTGCTTCGCCGCTCAACAATTCTTAATCGAGAGGGATTAAACCGCCGTGGAATTGCCGAACTTACGAGGAGCGATACAGATAGAGAGAGATAGAGGGGTCATTTGTACGGCGTCATTGAAATCGATAATCTTACCACGATGGGAAACACTCTGCTTCCCATAGGAGAATTCCCCCCAAAAAACGAAAACAAAGATCCGTGGAAACAGAAAAGGCACTTTATAGGGAAACAAAGGTAGAAGAATGAAATTTCGAAAAAGATAAAGCAATCTTCGATCGTCTCGGCGCAACACGCGCGTAAACCCAGGCGGGAATCGATTGTTGTTTCATTCGTGTGTGGAGTGGCCTAAGGCCATCCAAGCGCGAGGGGGTGGTATCGTAATCGTTGCGATATCGGTCGGCCGTTACGATCGACATTAACGGCAGCTGACGATCGTTAAGGACGGCCAATTGTAGACGGATTCGGCGGTTGTATCGAGGGGAAATCGCGCGCGGAACCTGGCTTGTTCGATTCTCTCTCGCTCTCCTTCTATCTCCCTTCCTTCCTCTCTGCCGCCCTTTGCCGCGCTACACGAGCGAGATGTCCGTTTCCGGGTGGCGCACAAACCCGAGAAGGATTACGTACAACGGATCGCGGCGGATAATTCGCCAACGTACAATGCGTTGAGCCGAGAACGTGTGTATCCGGTAGCCCGGGCGCGGCCCGCTCTAATACCGCCCGAGGGAGGAGAGCGAGTTGCACTTCGATAAAGAGACTGGAACATGGTATAGACTGCCGCTAAATGCGTAACATTATCAGGTACCATCTTGCCTGCGGATACCCCTGTGCACCGTCATAATGACGAGCGTCTTGCAAACGCGAGTCTCGAATACAAGTCGATGGTGAGCGCGCGCGCGCGCGCGCGTTTGTCCCTAAGCGGAAAATTCTACAAGCTTCCCTAGGGGGAAGGCACTTGAGCGAGAAATACCCCGATGCTCGGTTTATTGCACGTCACGATCGACATTGGTCGGTCTCGCAATACGCCGAAGGCAACTGCGTGTTGGCAAAACACGTTCAACCACCCAAACAGACTTTTGTGATTGTCACGACGTGAGCAATTGATGATGGAAATTTTATAATTATTCTGATTATGTTCACAAGGCGAACATACTCTGCACTGAATTCATCGTGAAATTTACATCATGCAATTATGTAAATTTCTGGTCACATTTGATGCAGCAATAAATTTACCAAAACTCACATTTTGATGCAGCAATAAATTTACCAAACCTCGTACTTGGATTTTCATATTACATTTTGGTAATTTTTCTCGCATATTTTTATTTCGTTATTCTATGTGAAATGAGTACGAATATCATATGAATTGTTGCAACTTTTATTGATCACGAGTAATAAAGTTACTGTTAAATATACGAGCACCTGTCGATCTGGATAGTTTCTCGACTATGTATCTCGCTGGAAGCGATTTAAGGAGATCGATAAAGAGGTACCCTCTTCCTTGCTCAGCGCTTCTTCGAGCAGGCAAGCAGAAAATTACAAATATATTCGGTGAAGAAACAGAAAATTACGAATATATTCTCTCATAGAAAAAGACAAGAATACCATCTTTTTTCGATCATTAAAATCAAAGAAAGAGAAGCGCGGCGAATTAAGTCTCGAGGATGCGAATACGCAATGAAAGTACAGGTGAACACTTGGCGAGCCGCGGGCGGAACTTTAAGGCTGCCTCGTTAAAATTAATTTCGTGAAGTACAAGTGCGCCGTTTCGTGTTGAAATTAATGAAGCGTACCGCTACTTGTACACTTAACCGCTCGCTCGCGCCGAGCGAGTGACTACGTTAGCGTGACTAACTTAAATTTTCCGTAAAAGTTCAACTTTCCCGGAGACCGTCTCACAGCGTGTAGTCGTAGAATCATTATCAAACACGAAAGCGCGGGCTAAAAATAACACTAAATCGCCGACTGAAAATCCGCACACTCTGATCGCATTAGCCGAGCCGGTCGTTAACGACAAGTCCCGCTAATAACGCATGGTAACACGCCATTAAATATCACGTAACACCCGTGAACTCCAAGTGATTCCGTGACGTGCGCGACGACGAGTCATTACGCCCGCTCACAGATATTCGTCAGCGAGACTGTTGAGCTGAGCGGCGGAACTGTTTCATCAGCGATCAGTGAATATTCACTGATCTTCAGTGAAACCACCTCCACTTTACTGCTCCATCTTGCATCTCACTGACGAGTTGAAGTGAGATTTCATTGCAAAATATGTAAAACGTAAATTCGCTATACGCGTTTTACACCGCGAATCCAACTTTCTGCGTTCCTGACGATAAAGTTTAACAGCTTCCATGCATCCTGCGTGCAATAACACTGTCTGTGTTCACAAAGTAGAATAGATCGGGTCTAGATGCCATATATTTTATATATCGAAGTTACAACTTCTCAAGTAATTGAAAAGTAATTATTAATAATAAATTAAAGAAATACTATAAATTATTATAAATTAGAGAAATAATTACTATAAATTATGATCAAGATAACTATTTTTTAGTCAATTGTACTTTAATGGCTAGTGATAATAATAATATATATAGGGTGTTTCAGACCACCCGTATCACCCATTTAAAATAAAGAGATCAACATTTTATTAAAAATTCAAAATATTTTTTCACTAAGTCGAATACGCTCTATTAAATGGTGCTATACTCAACTTTCAGTATTGACCGGAAGTGGGTTGTTTAGACTAGAAGTTTAGTTTTTTAAATGGAATACTCTATTTTTTTTTTGCAGATTCAAATTCTACGGTGAAAAATACGAAACTAATATTTGAAACATTTTTTCCGAAAATGTGTCCACCGGCCTTGAAATGACATTGAAAGTTTATCAGCTACTAAACCTTTTAAGAACTTCCTAGCCGCAGTGCGATAGTCGCCTTCGTATGATTTGACTTTCTAACATACTCCAAGTACTGAAATAAGTACTTCTACTTAAGTATCTTACTTTCAATTCTTCGTGTACTCCAATCACACTCAAAAATTTTTAAAAGTAAACTGATTAAGGTTGGAATCGAGACAATAAAATGAACTTTTCAATCAAACATAATTTTATTATGTTTGTCGGAATTTAGTAACAAACTTAACATGTAAAAAAATTGATACTTGCCTTTTACATAATGGAGCTCACATTAAACATTTAGCCTAAACAAGATTTACTAATTGAATAAAAATTATATACATGTTAAGTTTGTTACTAAATAAATATTAAGTTTGTTACTAAATTCCGACTATAACGAAAAGTTAAATAATAAAATTATGTTTGATTGAAAACTTCATTTTATTGTCCCGATTCCAATCTTAGTCAGTCCACTTTTAAAAATTTTTGAGTGTGATTGAAGTACACGAAGAATTGAAAGTAAGATACTTAAGTAGTACTTATTTCAATACTTGGAGTATGTTAGAAAGTCAAATTATACGAAGGCGACTATCGCACTGCGGCTAGGAAGTTCTTAAGAGGTTTGGTAGCTGATAAACTT
>NW_022639564.1:381514-386074 GCF_010583005.1 Odontomachus brunneus
GTCTGAAACACCCTGTATATGTTACACTTGTAACACTTGTTATACAGTGTTACACCCTGTATATGTACCACTACTATCTTCGTGTTGGAAAAACCAAAAAATATGATTGAGATCAAATTGGACTTAAACTATATTTTTTAGTTGTTCCAACACGAAGACAGTAGTAGTAACATGCATAGGAAATCATTATCACTAAAATTATAATACAGTTGTCTAAAAAATGGTTGTCTCAACCATAATTTATAGCAATTATTTCTCTATTTTCTGTATTATTTCTCTATATAATTATATAGTTACAAATACCAAATATTTTTCTGTCAGTGCAGTCACGATGGAGAATATTAATACAAAATTTCGAGAGGCTCGAAAATTTACTTTGCTATTACTAAAAATAATTTTTTTTCTGTTTCTTAACTATAATATTATCTCGACTGAAAAATATTTATGTCCAGAAAAAAATATTTACATTCTAAAAGGACTATTTCACGAGGACTATTTTTGTGTCCATTTCTCTCAAGATAAATACTAAAAGAGCACATTAGCAACATATCCCGGGGTCATATAGTTCTGGTCTCTCCTGCGCGTTACACCGAATCCAACTTTCTGCGTTTCTGATGTTTCTGACGATGGAGTTTAATAGCTTCGATCCTACATGCATCTGTGCTCGCAAAATACAGTTAACAGTAGAAATGATCATTACTATGAACTGATTCTTTCAGCGGGATTTCACTGATCGCCGTGCCAGATCGATGCAACTTTTACAGCCGATCGTTAACGGCAGGTTCCGCTAATAACGCACGGTAACACGCCGTTAAATTTCACGTAACACCCCGTGAACCCCAAGTGATTTCGCGCGGCGACGAATCGTGACGACCGCGCTCGCGAATATCCGGCGGCGGAACGCGCGGCGAAACGCCGCGGGAAATTAATTCGAGCATCGAACAATCCAGGCCCGTTAACGTCGCGTGCTTAGAAACAGCCGATAACGGCGTCGCGCGTTCGACGTCTGTCGCGCCGCGTTTAATCCTCGATTTTTCGCGAGTGCAGTATTGCGCGACCGCGGTCGCTGCGACTCGAACGGCTTTTCCACTGGCGAAAAGAGCATTTACGAGCGATAACAGTAACGGCCGGCTCGCTTCGCCGCTGTTACATTTGTCGTAAAGTCGCGCTATTTATGCGCGGTTCATAGACACACGCCTCCGTATAATGCAGCGGCGTTTACGTCGTTATATATAGCTAATGGATATAAACTTAACGTCTACTCTACATCGCCCCACCCTGACACGATTTGTAATCAATACATACGTACGCACCGTAACGCCGCTACACGACGACCTTACGTTAATTTGCCTCGCGGCCGATGCGGTCGAAACCGCGTTGGTGAGGGAGGAGACCAAAGGGGGAGGAGGGGGTGGCGGGAACGAGGGAGTTTGCTCGCATTAGCCGCACGATTTAATTTCCTTTCGGAAAACTACCGGTGCTGAACTTTTCCTCGCCGAATGTCGACAATGGCGGGACGCCCGACGGTTATTTGTACGGGAAAAAGAGGAAGAGAAAGAAAGAGAGGGAATATCAGGGGATATCCAGTTAAATTGGAATATAGCGGTGCGCGAACATTATCGTAAATTCCAGGGGTATTTACGGCGCGACGCGACGCAGCGAGACACAACGTCGCTCTTCGATATCGCAATCGCGTTTTTACGAATATATTTTTATATCATCTTAAAAGTTAATTTAAGCTGATATAAAAGCAGGCGTCATTTGGAATTTATTTCATTGTGGCCACACGCGTGCGCGCACAAAGGCGCTTAACATTTACTCTCTGAAACATAATCTTTACTAAAATGTGTTCTACACTTAAGACTAGTAATTTAGTTACAAATATAGTATTGCAATCAATAAAATCTCGCTGAAAAATTCAATTAATAGCAACGATTATTTATTATTGGTGTGTTTTGCAAGCACAGGCATCGCACGCGTGGAAGCTGTTGATTCCATCATCAAAAACGCAGAAAATTGCATTTGATGTAACGCTTATAACGAATTTTTATATTGCAAATTACAGTATTACAGATTTTATAGTAAAATCTCACTTTTATTTCCATGTCAAAATCAGTGAGATATAAAATAGAACAAAGAGGAAATGTTTTTATTTGAAAATTAGTAAATATTCACTGATTATCGGTGAAACAGTTCCTTTACTGACTCACTTTAACCCTAGAACTCTAAACGTCGAAAACATGGATAAATTTTACTCAGTACATTTTCGGTTGCTCATAACTTCCGAAAAAAATTTAATCGTTTTAGTTTTCTTTTAAACATTTATTGTATGATCGTGCAGATTTATATCATCGGTGCAATTTTTCAAATTTTGTCCTTGTACTTTGCGTCTTAGAATCGCCGATCTCTATTTATTTACACTTCTATCTATTTCGCAAATGACGATTGCGTCATAGTGCTGGCGGCGAAATAGAGAACAGGAATATGAATCTTTTAATGTTTTTGCAATTCAACAAAGTTGGAAAAAGTTATAATAAAAAATCAAAATATTTTTAAGAATAATGACGCTCGAAAAATTGGGCTAATTTTAGCCATGTTTAAGGCTACTAGGATTAAAAGAGCAGATTAAAGTTTTCTCATTTTGCGTTTCCTTCGACGTCGTTGGAATTTTTGCACGCAAAACGGGCGTTCTGCGCGTCAAATTTTTTGTTTAATCCAAATCGGCGTGTACGATCGCGATGCATTTCCCACGAACGAATTTCTAGCGCGAAAGGTTGTCGCGGCAACTACGACGGCCGGATATAATCGCATCAGCCATAAATTACAACGAACTTTGGTACAGGCAATTATTTATAGGCCGGCCAGGTGAACATCGTATATCTAGGCTGACACACGTCGTAAACGCGATATGGCCCAACATAAAGTCGCGCGATTACCATCAGCGATTACTATCGCGACTATGTTCCAGGCGCATCGACGAGGCCGCGGGCGTATTTCGCCGACGGCACTGTGATACAATCGTCATTCGCGAAATAGCTATAAGTGCAAATAAATAGAGGTCGGCGATTCTAATTGTAAGACCATATAAAGTACGAGAACAAAATTTGAAAAATTGCACCAACGATATAAGCACTCTTAAATCTGCACGATCGCATCGGAGTAAATGTAGGCCAACGAGCAAAAATGGCGAGATCTCGTGTTTGCTCTTTAATATGTTTTTATGTTATATTGAAAAGAGGTCCATGAGAGAGAGAGAGAGAGAGAGAGAGAGAGAGAGAGAGAGAAGAAGAAGGAACAGAATTACTCAAATTTTGTTGCGCAAACTGCAATCAAGTCAGATCTACATCTGACATGAGATTTGAATTGCAGGATTTAGTCAACAATAAAATGCTTACGAAACTGGAACGCAGTTATTACGCTGAGGGAAAAAATGTTCAAGAGATAAAAAATATTTAATCGGTGAATAACTAATGGCATATTATACTTGTATAAATATAAAATATTTTTCTTTAATAAGGAAATATACATTTTCTTAAAATCTCAGTTTCTCACAAAAGTAACTGTTCTATTTAAATAAAAGTATATAGATTTAAATAAATATGTTATTAGTAAGCACCAGATAAATACCTTTTTTATTTTTAAAACATTTTTCTCTTTTTTATTTTTAAAACATTTTTCTCTCAGTGTGCAGATGTTTTCCAACTACCAAACGGTTGACCTGACTGCAAAATACGAGCAATTTTCTTGTATTCTCTTTGCGAATTTTGTGTAAATAATTCAGTTATAAATTTAACAATGCCCTAAAGGGATAATAAACAAAAATAAAATAAGAGAATAAATCCGACCTTTCTGGTTGAGAGGCTAAGTAAATCAAACGGTAAATACGGCCGATAATGTATTGGATCAGCTTTACACTCGCTCCATTGAACAAATTTCAAGCCTGTTTTGCACAAACAAGAGATTCGAAAAACACAAAAATTTCATTGCAGAAATTAGGGCAGTTAGTTCGCTATGTACAACTGTGAAACTCAATTCTGTTATCCCAATTTGATAAATCAGTTTCTCGATTCGATAAATTATTTTCATTTTTTTAAAGTATACAATAAAAGAAGAAATAAATATAAGCCCGCGAATAGAAATAGTGAGATCTCGGTGAGGTCTCATGTTTACATAGCGTTTATTCTTTGAAGCACTTCTCGTTATCTTCCCTATCTATTACGCAAATTGGTATCGCGCAAGTATCACTTATTCTGAGCGATCGCTACAATGCCAAGCTTCACGTCACAACTCTTGCTCTGATTAATTCCAGGTTATCTCAGTTCGATATTTGCTCGTCTTCTTTGTATCATAAACCATTGTTTCGTTCACAACCCATTGTTTCACTCTGTGCGCGTTGGCAATGGAAAACAGTTCACAGTCACGACACGAAAACATTCGGTTTGCACGGTTTCCAGTTAGCGTTATTTTTTTATGACCCAGCGCGTTAAATTTACTACTGCACTAAAACGCAAGTAAAATACCGCTCGCTGCTCTCTCTCTCTCTCTCTCCCCCCCCCCCCT
>NW_022639564.1:386103-392370 GCF_010583005.1 Odontomachus brunneus
TTCCCCCTCCTCTCTCATCCTCGGCCTATCTTTATTCTTGTTGAGCGCAAAAAATGATATACAAATTGGTGGGAAAATTCGTGGGTGTATGAAATTTTAATAGCAAATAAACGCAAGATAAACGAAAGGTGATGAAAAATAAACGTGAGTGTATGACAAGTAACAGGCAATAAGATTATGCCGGGACGTGTACGCAAATTAATATTAATAAATATGGTCTGTCAATATAGAATGTATGTGCCACATGCGCACGTTTTGACGCATTTGCTCTCGCGACGCATAATACGCCGAAGCGGCACAATAACTTCCGCGTGACACCTGACATGATAATAACCGGGTATCTCTGGTTATATGCGCGGATCGATACCGTAATCTCCTCGGCGTTCTCACGGTGCATCGCGTCCGAACCGCGATCGTCCGCGTGTTTTCGATCCTCCGGCCGTTCACTCGCAAAGAGAGTCCGGGCGCGCAACATCCGGCTGTACGTTACGAGTTTTCGGATGGTTCGTTGGTAACGAGCAAACGGAGAACGCGCGCGCGTGCACGTAGGAGGCAAGAGTCGGTAAAGTTCGATTCGTTTCATTCACGGGGAATCCGATCTGCTCGCCAACTAAAAGCCACTCGGCTCTAACCACCACCACCACCGCCACCACCATCACCATCACCATCGGCGTCAGTGACGGGGATGGATGGAGGGAGGGCGGACTGCGACCCTGCGAAATCACGGCGAAATATTCTCATCGCGATAACGGAATTGCAGGAAACGCCGAGTCGAGGAGAGGGACGAGGCGCTGCGACTTCGGGCCAGTTATTACATCGCGTAAGGAGGTGAGGGCAGGGGCGCAATTAGCATAACGGGTGTGTGGAATGTCTTCGCGGTATACCGTCTTTTTGTACGGCGACGGCTAACCAATTGGAGAATCTTGGGAATGGAGAAACATACGGGTTAATTGGAGTTTAATCAGGGAAATCGCCATCCGTCATCGCGACGCTTAACAACTTTGTAGAGGAGAAAGAAGAGAAATTGCAAAAGACGACGATGATTTGTAGGAAGGGAAACGAGGGGCGGGGAAATGTTTCGACGCGCCGCGGAAAATCGGCTCCGAGAAAATAAAAGAAAGAACGGAGGAAAAAACGGCTATTGTACTTTCAGTTCGGCAGATGCCTTATTATTCGATAGATCGATAGTTATTAAAAAGTTGCGACCAGCCATGCTGGTTTCTGGCTACGCGTCTCATCACTATTGATTTCAATTAGAAAACACTCTTCTATATTATTCTTTTCTATATTATTCAAAAGTCATGAGAAATGCATAACTAGATATATTAAAAAAAAAGACATTGGTAAATTCAAGATGAATTGTCTCGCGATTCAAACAGTGCTATTAAATATAAACAAAGCTTGCAAGATTTGCACTGGATTGTAAGGTCAGTATTTATAATTGTAAATTATTTTCATTGAGAGAAAAAATATCTAAGAAATAAAAAATATTTTTTCGGTGGGAATTAGTGATACATTTGTTTTACACATGTAAATTTTTTTTATTTAAATAGAATAAGCAATTGTTTTCATGAAAAGCTAAGATTTTAAGAAAATGTATATTTTCTCATTTGAAAAATATTCTATGTTAATGTAAATAAATATGTTATTGGTTCCCACCGCGAATATTTCTCGTTTTTTAGATATTTTTCCTCTCAGTACAACATGTAGCCCTAATAAAGTACAGATTTGCATTTAAAAGCCGCTATTCAGTTCTATTTAAATTAATATTATTTGTGATATGAAATTAAATACAATTTCGGACTGACAAGCGATTCGAAAATCACGCAATAATTATCATGTTATAATTTGTTAAACAATGACGCATTACAAATATCGACTTACATTTCGAATCGACTTACACTTACACTTCGTATCTGTTCTCGGTGAGTTTGTCAAACGATAAGTGAATTAAAAAATCGGAACTTTTCCGTGTAAAAAACACAATTTAACATACCAGAAAGTACATGATGTACTCACGTCTCGCCGTACTGCGCCCTCCATCTTAGCCTTCCTTCCGGGAACATTCTGGACTGCTCCCGGCTGCTCCCCGTTTTGGCATTCCAAAACTTTTCCATCACACTCGCGTAGATACAACGATTCAATCGGAGGAACGCGTGCCGACTAACTAACGCAGATGCCGACGAGAGCACGGTCGAATGTTTCAAGAGACGCGACGAGAATTACGCGAAGTTAGGAAACTGCGATTTAGGGGCGCTAATACACATATTATGTAGCGCCGCACGACGCTCGCCGGCACGAGTGACTAGACTCACGCACGTACGCGACGCGCGTGTCCCCCCCCTTCTCCCACTTCGCCCATCAGATGCTAAGCGCGCCGTTGGCCGCTGAGCGACCGCTGTCACAACAGTCAACAAACTCGCAACGTACCAGATCTTTAAACCGGATAAAAACTTATTCCGCGTACCTCGACGCTTTAACCCAAACAAACCTAACCTAACCGACTCTATCGCACCCAAGATTCGGCGTTGCGTGATCTCTTGCGTCAACTTATTTGTTCATTCATTCACTCACTCTATTTCTCTCTCTTTCCCTCTCTCTCTCTCTCTCTTTTTGTTTTTTATTATTCTCCTAATTCTAACTCCCAATCGATAAATTCGACGATTGTACGACTTTACTACTACTTGAATGAGTCAGATAACAAGTGTCAGAGACGCCGACGCGACAAGCACCAGCTGTGTATATCGAAAAACGAGAAGATTACTTACTAATAACGTCCTCACACGATACGTCTCGACGATCGCACATCGCTGTTTCCGACACTCATACTTATTTCCGCGCAGGATTCACTTTATCTTTCTCATTTTCTCTGTGTATATGTGTGAGTATGCATGTGTGATTATCTAATTCCTGACCAATAAATCCGTAGATCGCCCGATTTTATTACTACTTGAGAGAGATGATAATAAGAACAAGTGTAGGGGACGCCGACTCGACCCGTCGCGACAAGTGCTGCTTGTGTATGCGGAAAAACAAGAAGATTACTTACTAGTAATGTTCTCACGATATGTCCCGACGATCGCACATCGCTATTTCCAACACTCGTGATACTTATTCCCGTGCGCGATTCACTTTCGACGGACAAAAGACACGAGAAACGCGGAGCGATATCGACCGATGCGTTAATGGCAGCTGCCCGGTGCAAAGAGATCGAAGACGCGCGCTCTGTACACACAGAACGCGGGAGCGCTTTCCGCGCGGCAGGTGGCGTTGTGGCAGCCAATCAACACGCCGCATTTGTGTAAGACCTAAATCGCTAGCCAGCGCGGTTATCTTAACATCGATAGATCGATGTTAAGACATCCGCGAGACGAATCGTTGTTATATATCAAGATTCGGTGTTGTGTATATCTCATCCTTGTTAATAGGCGCCTGAAGCCAATATTGAGTGTGAGTGCGACAGAAAGAGAATATTTCTCCCACATAAAAAATTTCTTGGGATCTAATTTGGATCTAGTCCGATTTCCTAAAATAATTATGGATTCTAGATAGAAGTGTAATATTTCAAATATGTAATTCTAAGTGGAGTTGTCTAAGCGCAAAGTTTCGCCAATATTTTTTCTGATTTTCATTTTACATTAGAATCAAATAAAACATGTTGACTTTCCAAATAATGTTCTTATTCAGTAAAGTGTTTAGTGTTTAAGAAATTTTATTTTTCGATTTTTTATTCTACTAAATACTATAGTAGATATAAAAATTGGGTTCCCTATATTCAATATCATAAAAATTTCAACAATACCAAAAAAAGACGCAAGTTCCCCTAGTTTTCCTATTTCGATTCTAAACAGAAAACATATGTTTCGGACAAGAATGGACTTCCCAATTTGTATTGTAGTGGAATAAACAAATCTGAGATAAATTTAGACATTCTAGTCAGAATCTGTGCTGCACCTGGAAAAATCTTGAGAAATTTCTACGGGAATTTTGTTTCTATTTTCTAATTTTATTAATTAGTGGTAATGAAAAACGCGTAGCTAGAAACTAATGTGATTGATCGACAATTTCTAGTAACTATCAATCTATCGAATGATATGACGATATCGATCTATCGAATCTGCGGAATATACAGATGGTGTCGTTGTAAGACGTTGTTGACTGTGACCAATTGTGATCAATTGTGCGGCCATTTTGGATCCTATCGAACAGTCCTATTAACACATCGCTCGACATCGATCCGTGTATTTTGAGCGTCTTTCGTCTGTCAAAAGTGAATTTCGTGCGGAAATAAGTGTCGGCAGTGGCAAAAATAGCGGTGTGCAATTGTCAGGACGTATATCGTAAGTACATTATTAGAAAGTAATCTCGTCGTTTCCCGATGTATGCATGCAACAGGCGTCGGCCGAGCGTGGACAGTGCGCTTCATTTGCGCTCCATTCTAATCGAATCTGCGACTCGAAAACGGATAAGGGCCGAGTACGAAATTTTCGACGCGCAAGCCGCGATTGTAATTTACTTCCAGCGGGAACGCGCTGTTTTCCCGATAATTGCCGGCGTCACGCATACTCTGAGCGACGTAACAATGGCATAATAAAGTCTCTACGCCAATAGTCCCGTTTAATTCTCGTTAAATAAAAGATTTATAATTTAGCGGATTTCGTTATCGCATTAACCGCGCGAAAATGGCAAAATCTCGTGCTTACGGTGTGTATATGTACAACACTCGGCGTTGAATTGAATCGGCTTTGGCCGAGTATTAGCGCGCTTTTACCGTGTCATCGATAGCGTTCGGGCGGTAACAGGTTGATGCGGAATACAGCTGGTAATTGAATCCTCTCGTTAAGTAGATACGTTACCTCGCGATAACAATGAATGCAGGGGCCTTGTCGAGCGCGACAGAATTCGGTCAAGATCGATAGGAGAATTCTCGCGAGAGAGAGGCAGCTTTCGATGGTTTTTCCCCTCTTCACACTGTTCGTTTTTCCAAGTTCGCAACAATAACGTACATAATTTTTTTGTTTCGCGAGAATAGAACACAGTCATTAAACTGCATCAAAAGAATAACAGCGAGATACTACCCGTTCCTGAAAATATGGCACGTCGCGTGACGTAATAAATTAAAGGAACTAACGGTACTTGAGGAGAAACATTGAGGTAAGAGAGATGAGAGAGAGAGAGAGAGGGGGGAGAGGCGCCTTTTCTCTTCGTTCTCATTTTCGGAGACAAATATTTGCGGCGCGATCGTTACAAGTTTCGCGAACAAACTACTGTACACCGGAGACCGGTTATAAGAGAAATGCAAGTCCGAAAATTCCCCGCGGTCGCGGCAAGAAGAAAACGGCGTCGCTGAGGCGTCTTAGAATTGGTCGGCCGCTTTTTGCAATGCGCTTTTATTAGATGTCGCGACATCGGGTTCGTCGAAAAGCGCCGTTTCTTACCACCCTGTCGTCGTCGTCGCGGCTGTTCGCTCACTCACTCACTCGTCGCATACCGGAGAGTCGTTGTAGTCGTCGTCGTCGTCGAGTCGATCGATCTTTGTCGCGCCGGCCGGATATCGCGACGATTGGAAACTCGCAACTCGCTTGATCCGGCCTCCATTGCCGCGGCGCGAAGTGTAATCGCGATTTATTAATGGCATTGCGCGAACAACGAACGCCGGGACGAAGGCAAGCGTTCAGGAGGGGGATGCGACGCCATCCCGGTTCGAACGTAAGGGATACAAATGGACATCGCCATCGCCTCGGATCAAGCCGTCCGGGAAGTAGCGCCGATACGGCGCGGCGACAAGCGTTCTCACTGCGAGTTATCGAGTTTTCAGATAAAAAAGATATAGATTACCCCTTTTTATACTTCTCTGATTTTTCTCTCTCTCCCCCCTCTCTCTCCGTCCCCCTCCCACTACCTCTTTCCCTCCTTCCGTCCCTCGTGAAAGACGAGCTCGATCGATTCCGTCTACCCTCAGCTAAGGCTAGCAATAGTCGATAAGCACGGGCGATCGCGTAGAGTCCCGAGGCAAATAGTTGCCGCAAAGGGTGGAGAAATACAGGAGAGAGCAGTAAGTACCTGGCGTAGGTGGGTATATACATATATATGCTGAACTAACCGAAGTAGAAGCTAGGCGGAAGCGGAGCAAGCTATACGGCCGGCAGGGAAAGCGTCAACAAAGACGCGGGAGGATAGCTTTCCACCTCGGTTTCTCAACTCTTTCATCTCTCTCTCTCTCTCTCTCTCTCTCTCTCTCTCTCTCTCTCTCTCTCTCTCTCTCTC
>NW_022639564.1:393213-395595 GCF_010583005.1 Odontomachus brunneus
CCCCCCTTCCTCCCCTCTCTGTCTCTTTCTCCTCCTCTCTCTCTTTCTCTCCCTTTCTCTCTTTCTCTCTTTGTCTGTCTCTCTCAAGACGGACACACGTATACGCGTGTACACACACTTCTGCTAAGTCCACCACTACCGACTAGCCAACGATAGCCGGAAGCGCGGCCGTGGCTGCGTTTGCTGCGAACTTCGGACACTATTTGAACGAGGAGATTTCCAGAGAGTCGATATCTCGCCGGTTCGCGCGGTTATAAGACGCGGCCAAGAACAAGACGAGAGATCTTGCGCTCGATGAAGGCGGAAGGAAGTCGGTCGACCAACTTCCGCGCTTTGTGCTATCGCGAAGATATGAGCCGCATTGGGCGAGACACGTAGAAATCGACGGGACAAAAAGTCAGCTTTTCACGCGCGCCCATTGTGTCATTATAAGTCGAGAATTAAAATTAAAATTCTAGTTACTTAGATAGTCTGTCTGTGTGTGATCCGCTAATTTAATTTTGTTAATATGTACAAATTATCTCATTATATTCAAATATCTCAAAGTTACTTTAAAGCACGATATAAAACTTTAAATTCCATTTTTCTTGTAAATTTGTTATTAATGTCTCCAGCGTACAAATACATATTCTTTTATATTTTAGATATTTTCTCTCTCTCTCTCACACACACACACACACACATGCGTATAGTCGAGTTTAAAATAATCGATAAAACAATAAAATAAATAAATAAATCGTCATATATAAAATTACAAACGACTTAATGAAATTAACTACTAATCAAACTTCGATTTGACTGACAACACGTTGATTAACAATTAATTTTATCAGTTGATAAAATTATTCGTTATATAAGTTCGATGATTTACTTCAGTTAAAGAGGAAATTCTTTAAAATCGATTACCGCCAAACATTCCTTATAGAATGGTGTAATGTGAAGAAAATCGTCTTTCGCGTTAAGAAGTTCGCGTCGTTCTTCAAAACCAGAAAAACGAGAAAAATGCGCGGCTCGCGGACACTGAATGACTTGTATCCGCGGCTGATTAACGATCTTCCATCGCGTGGTTCGCGGAGCACCGAAATAAACTTTGAAGTACACTTTGTATAAGCTACTTCAGCCGGACCACTGATGGACAAAACCACCTGAGCTCTTTACTACTCTACCTCTCGCCCCTTCGGCTCTTGCTTACCGCTCGAAAATCGACGAACGTGAGGCGCGGGAAACGCTATATGGGTACCCCGGTTGACCCCTTTACTGCTCGATTTTATGGCGCGGCGACGCTGTAAATGCGTTAGAGAGTCGGCCATCGACTCGCACGTAGCACTTTTTCCCGTTCGATCGAGACGCGTTCACGTAAAGCCGTAAGTGTCGCGGGTTAACTCCACTGGAAAGCCGCGGAAGTGCGCCTCGACTTATCTTTCACGACGTGCGCGGACAGACGGCTCCGTGAGCTCGCACATGGCATATCGATGGGACGAAACTGCTCGATCCGTTCCGTGAGTAAGAGAGATATCCGAAGAGCGGAATTTCGGGGAAGAGATAAAATCGCGCTTGGAATATTTCGAGTTTGACTTTTCTCACGCCACTGTGCGTTGGGCAACTATGTTGTACTTGCTTGCGTAATATCTGAATTAAAATACGCGTACACACGATCGGAAATCAAAACGGATGCATTTACATATAATTGAAGCGGCCGGATTCGACGGTGCATTGCGGCGATTTTTAATCAAATCCCACTTGGTCGAGTCAAGAGAGGCGACGGAGTAAATATGAGGGTGATAAATCAAAGAGAATTGTATTTTGCACACCTCGGTGCGTTTTTATCGCCTCATGACAAATGTGCATTTTTAGAGATAGCGGATTTCGGAGATGGACGACTCGAACATAAACAAAAGTGTACAGCACTTCAATAACGTATTTATACAGATTTCGGGCGTACATGTAGCCGACGCACGATTCAATAACGACACTCTGATGGGCTTGCGCCGCCTCCCCCGACTAATATTCGCGGTGGAGTTGTTATACGTTGAAAATGTTGCAAAACATCATGCGCCTCCAAGTGGCGCGTATTTTTTCGCCTTTTTAACATTAAACGTTAAGCAAATTAATATTTCGCTCGTTATTCTGCGCAGCAGACATCATTCCGCGCATTTTATTGAGTCAAGTGCTCTGGACACGAATTTACACTGCAGTAGTCAAATATTATTACGGTCCGCGTCGAATTATCGTTCGCATTCTATTTACACGATCCCTTGAAATTAGCGCTCGCGTGATCCACGCGATCACGTCGCCGGATCCGCGGTTTTAACCCAGCACTGATGCTCTCTCTCTCTCTCTCTCTCTCTCTCTCTCTCTCTCTCTCTCTCTCTCTCTCTCTCT
>NW_022639564.1:396251-400508 GCF_010583005.1 Odontomachus brunneus
CTCTCTCTCTCTCTCTCTCTCTCTCTCTCTCTCTCTCTCTCTCTCTCTCTCTGCGAATTTCATGTGAGTAGCGTGGGATTTTTGACGAGCACATCGTGAAATCGATTTATCTCGATTGCGGTAAACCTACTTCCCGCTCAACATCCACTCCAACATTTTTCGAGATTGTACGCGTTTTAATTCGCGTAATAATACGCATAAATTCAACGTGTCTATCGAATATTCCATCTTGTGATGTACCGTGTTCTGATGATACACGAAGCGTCACGTTCTAGAAAAAGTGACGGAAATATCGAGGCCCCTCGATCTCGGGCGATCGTGACAACGAGGTTACCCTTTTTACATCGGATGTAGGCTAAAATGTTCAGTAGACGGCGCTCTGCCTATTTTTGGCATTCTCGACACGGATTTTATTATAAACAAAATTAAAGTGTGTGTATGGCATTTATTAATTATTTTTTTTAATTAGTAGTTAATATACATATAATATACTGTGATACATTACTTTTTAATATACTATGTGTAATCTAATATGTAATATGGTCTATTTTGTTAAGAGAAAAATAGTAAATTTTGTTAAAAATTTAAATAAAATGGCAGATTTTACTAGAAAAACAGCAAATGTTTTAATATAATATATTTCAATTCCCGAAATATGAATAGCACATGTAAAATGAAAAAATAATGAATTACTGCAGAATATCGATCTATTCACCGATTACAAAAACCCCAGTAATTTTTTTACTATAAATTCTGTCCGTCTATTTTCTTGAATCCCCAGTTTTTTATGAAGCAATTGCTTATTTTATTTAAATAAAAAATTTTAAGTTTAAGTATATGCGTTATTAATATTCACCGAATAAATACTTTTTTTAATTTCTCAAATATATTTTCTTTCGCGTAGTATGTATATTACTATTTATCTATAGATTTATTAGTTATTTATTAATATTATCTTTCTAATTCCCATATATACATCTTATTAATATTTGATAAAATCCGCGCAAGAGAATCAAAAACAGGCAAAGTGCCAGGACATTTCACCTTATCCATTTATTTCAGGCTGACCATTATCGCGAAAGAAGATGTAACCGCGAAGCTGGTTCGCCAGCTAAAAATTTATGCCAAAAACATGTGTTTTTTATTCATTTCATTCATTACAATTAATGTTAATCTAAAGGAAGAAAAACCAGTAATATTTATATCAGTGATATTTATACCAGTATATTTTTTTGTTTCGAGTCAATCATCAATGATGCAAATGGGTCAACGGAGCGCCACATACCATCGTTCTCGTGCGCGGTAAGGTAAGAGGAACGAATTTAACGGAAGAATTAGCTGACGGGCGAAAATAAACGGAGAGGTTCAGCGCCGTTCGCGGACGTTTGTTGCGGGGCGGCGCTCGCACGCCCATCTGCGGAATGCAATTAGGCATCCGATTCAAAGTTCCGCAGCGCCGCTAACTTTATGATGCATTTGGCAAGCAATCTTCCGCCGTTTATACCGTAGTACGCTACGGATAAGCTGAACGCGAGATTAAAAAGTTGCCTGTCCGTATACGTATGTACGTGTATGCCCGCACGCGCATGTTGTATCTCGCAGCCTTCGCCCCGCGAAAACGAGTCGCGTATTAAATCGCGGGCGAAGCGCGGACCGGATGTTCCGCGATAGAGACGAATTCGACGAAGTCAAACTTATAAATGAACTATTGATAGTCCGACTCGCGCGTTCCTCGCCGCCCTCGCGCGAGAAAACTTGCCGCGGTATCGAAAGTTCCGGAAAGGTTGCCCCGAGTTTTCCAACGAATCGCACGCTGCGGAATTAAATGCCTGCAGGGCGAGTTAATGAAACAGACGTTTTGCGCTCTGGTCCCGCTGCTGCATTGTGTGTGCTCGTCTGGGGTATGAGGGGTGGAAAAAAGGGGGGAGGGATAAATCGCGAGGCAATCGCGCGAAACGGATCAGTCGGATAAATCGTAGGAAGCGGAAAAATCTGCGGTCTGCACGGAACTTACGTAGAATCAGCTCAATTCGCTTCGCGCGATCGCCCCACGATTTTGCTCGTCAATTATGCGAGCAGCCAAAAAGAATATAATCTTATTCTCAAGAAGATTCATCTAAGGGTAAAAGGAAAATATTTTAACGTCTCTTCCGTGGAAAAAAAAGAGCTCCAGTTGCAAAAGGTGCTATTTTCTATAATCCTATACTCTAAACAGAAACTCCTACCGAAAGAATATTCTTCTTCTAATGAACTGAGAAGCAAACTATTAATCGGAAATGACATTCTAATATTCTTCGTTTTGAAGCAAGAGAAATATGTTTAATTGAATATTCTCTTCTTGAAAGAGATCCCCGTTAAAAAGAAGACTGACACTGTAGATAAAAGACAATATTCCTCTAATATGTAAGATTGTCCTAGAATACCTTTCTTTTAGTTTCAGAAGAATCCTCTTAAGACTATTGAAGGGATAATTGACGAAATTGTACCTCATGAATCTTACTTGATTTCTGTTTAATGTAACATGCGCAAAGTTAAATATTTCTGTTCTAAGCTAAATTTTTTCTGTTTACATTTCTTATTGTTCATTTATTTATTTTTTATTTTTACCCCGTTAGATATGTCATATTCAATAATATCAAAGAAATTGGTGAAGTACGATCTGGGAGATCGGTACGATTTCGGTAAATCTTCCGAGGATTCCACGAAAGATAAGATTACATTTGTTTGACTGAATATACACATACATACGTACGATTTAGGCGAGTGACTGATCGCAGAGTCTCGCTTACCTGAAACAAAAAGAGAAAAGTCACGTTAGAGAGAAATCTGTATGCTATTTATGGCGATGGGATTACATGCGATTATGTGTGCGCGTGTGTGTATATGTGTGTAACAGGTGAGGCTAATTTTAAATTAAAAACTCGTCGGATAATCAGGATCCGTTTCGTTTCGAGCGGTGACAGTTACGTCCCATCATTGCGCTTTCTCTAATACGTGAATTTTTAACTTTAATCCGATTCATCTTCCAATCTCATTCGCCGGCCTGTACTGTAAATTGTTAGCTTCGCCGCATAGCCACGAGTTGCCTTAATTGCTCTAGAGAACTCTGTATATACACGAGATTAAAAAGTTACCGATTCAATTCAAAGCTTCGCGCCGTCCATGTATTGCTAAACGCGTAATCTACAAATCCCCAGACACATGTACTCTCGCTCTGTTGCAGATCACGTTTTATTTATATATTTTTTTTTCACGCAATATATATGTCTAAAGTTTTTCGAGTTTTGTACCTATTGTTCTTTTTTTCTTTTCGTTGCGTAACCAGACCGCTGCAAAGCACCATTCCGCAGCGCAGAGACATATCCCGCGAGAGTGAACGATATTTTCCAGATAAATTACTCGGAGGAAACTTGCCGTGCGATTCGCGCAACGACGCGTGCAATAAATATTCCGTAAAGATTTCCCGGAAACGCCCGGGAGCAACATCGCGACAATCGCATTTTTCCGTCGCGAGCCGCAGCAAAAAGCCGCCGCGGGTTGCTACGCGGACGCTTAGAGAATACGCTCTCGTTCATTCAAAGCACGCACGAGTTCATCGACTCCAACAGAGCGGGATGCCTCCCCGGATCCCTCGCCGTCTGCGAGTTACCCTTTCTTTCTCTCTCTCTCTTTCTCTCTCTCTCTCTCTCTCTCTCTCTCTTTATTCGTATCTATCTCCCTATCTCCTTCTCTGCGAGTCACCTACTCACTTGATATTGTTGATCGCGTAATACGAGACATCTTAATACTAAGCTATGTCGTACGCTCGAGTTAGCTCGCTACCCTCGTCGTTCTAATCCACGAAAATTAGTTCGAAACCGTTTAAGGATGTTTAGCACGAAGGAGGCGCGCACGCCCAGGCTCGTGCGCCAGCCGGCATCGCGAGCATATTGCGGCCTCAGGGAGCGACAGAGAGCGTAAAGGGGTAAGGTGGCGCGCTCTCTCATCGACTGTCCCCGCCGCGATATCATTACTTAATTAAGATGCAAACTGCTTTCAAACTTGAACGCGACCCAACTACAGGCAATCTCGTCCACCTCTTGCCTTCGCTCTCACTCTCACTCTTGTTCCGCCTTGTCTCTCCTTTCGCTCAAACTCTCTTTTTCTCTATCTCCCTTTGCTTCTTCTTACTCTACTCCCTTCTCTCTCTCCCCCTTCTCTCTCTCCCCCTTCTCTCTCTCTCTCTCTCTCTCTCTCTCTCTCTCTCTCTCTCTCTCT
>NW_022639564.1:400772-444635 GCF_010583005.1 Odontomachus brunneus
TTTCTCTCTCTCTCTCTCTCTCTCTCTCTCTTTATTCGTATCTATCTCCCTATCTCCTTCTCTGCGAGTCACCTACTCACTTGATATTGTTGATCGCGTAATACGAGACATCTTAATACTAAGCTATGTCGTACGCTCGAGTTAGCTCGCTACCCTCGTCGTTCTAATCCACGAAAATTAGTTCGAAACCGTTTAAGGATGTTTAGCACGAAGGAGGCGCGCACGCCCAGGCTCGTGCGCCAGCCGGCATCGCGAGCATATTGCGGCCTCAGGGAGCGACAGAGAGCGTAAAGGGGTAAGGTGGCGCGCTCTCTCATCGACTGTCCCCGCCGCGATATCATTACTTAATTAAGATGCAAACTGCTTTCAAACTTGAACGCGACCCAACTACAGGCAATCTCGTCCACCTCTTGCCTTCGCTCTCACTCTCACTCTTGTTCCGCCTTGTCTCTCCTTTCGCTCAAACTCTCTTTTTCTCTATCTCCCTTTGCTTCTTCTTACTCTACTCCCTTCTCTCTCTCCCCCTTCTCTCTCTCCCCCTTCTCTCTCTCTCTCTCTCTCTCTCTCTCTCTCTCTCTCTCCTGTCGCGCGAGTGGACAGCTCTGCGAAATTACGAAGTGCGTATCAAAAAGTATCGTGCAGTTTCCTCGCTTCGTCGACACGGTTATCGGATCGATAACGGATGGAGCGGTTCAGAGCGAAGGAGAGTGGAGGAGAGCACGAAGACGTTGAAAAGGGAACTTCACGGACAGACGACTATTCGGGACAGTGGAAGTAAAATTGCAAACTATAACCGGTGTAACACGAAGATAAGCGAGATCGAAGTTGTCGCCATTTGGAAATTTCGAAGTGGTCGCCGCGCTCGGCTACGCGGCCAATGTGGATAAACTTCCTCCGAAGTGACGCGAGTCGATCCTTATATTTTGCAACACAGTAATCGATCACTCCCGTAGCTTCGAGAAAAAGAGAGAGGGGAGGGAGATGGGGGGCAATAGTTTTGGAGATCAATTGGTAACTTTTCGTGACTTAATTCCTGAACATTGGAACACGCAATTTATTAGCAATCCGTCAGCCCTCTGTCGCAATCACAAGAGTAATCGATTGCGTGGACAGAGCGTTATTTAATCTCACCGATGCGTGAAATTATCAGTCCAGGGGAAAAAACAGTTTTGGTCTCCTCGCCGCGGATAACTCTCGAGTCCAAACGTGACGTAATCAAATCGACGGATCTGTCGCGTTTGTATTTCAGGAGATGCACACATGTAACATGATAAAAAAAAAAAGAGAAAAAAAAGACGTGAAAGCCTTGACATGTCCGGTGTTACTCCTCTCGAAGCGACACGGCGAACTGCACCAGCGGTTGACGGTGACTAGAATTTCGAAAATAGCGAACGGTCAGTGACTGACGTGTCGGCGACGAGCCAAGGAACCAACGATGATTACGACGATAAACAGGAAGAAGGAAACGAAAACGCACCGCGACCATCTTCCGCCAATCCGCCGTATAAATATTTATGTACTCGAGCGAACGGACGCGCACGCCCGAGCAGCTCGTGAAGCGCGCGTGTCGCGAAATTTTCGGTCGCATTCTGCGATCATACAATGCTCCTTGACTCGGACGGAATGGATATATGAAACCTCTTCGCAAACGCACATACGGAGAAAATATCGTAGTAGAAATGACGCTAAAATCATACTTCTTTTTGTAAAGCTGAACTATACTGAAATTGCGATATCCCGTCACGAAATTGTAACTCTACTTTCAACTCGACTTTTCTAACATCTTTATAAAGGAGACCAGAGCTAGGTGTCTTATATCTCTGAATTTCGAAGTTACCACTTCTCAAACAATTAATTGTTGTGACTGATCGTACACTGTTAAATCCGTAGTGTCAAATTATACTCAATTTGAGTTATTTTTAACCATTCCTTCGCCACTGCTCCTACTAAATATGTCGTTAATTTAACTAATGTAATGGAATTAAATAATTTAACTTAAGAAATATATTAAATTTGACTAAAATTTAATTTATTTTTTATTATGTGCACGTTAATGTAACTTTTGTTTTAATAAAAAATGACTTAATATTGTTTTAAATGGGTTGATTAGATGTGGTTGTTTTTTTAAGCACATGTTTTGTGTTAAAATAAACGTGTAAGATAAATACTAAAAAAAGCACATGAACAATGCACTCTGATGTTATTTAGCCTGTCTCCTCTATATTTTGTAATACAAACATGGCCGCAACATGGCAATCTTGTCCTAATATCGGGTTCGGTTGTCCAGTAGTACATATAAAATATATATATCATATTTATGACAAAAAAAATTATGTAAAAAGCTTAACTGGTAATTGAAAGAGAATTGAGATAGATTGAGAGAGGTAAATAAGTGTAATTCAAGACACGTATAGAAGAGCCCTTTCCCGTCACTTGCCAGCCGCGCAAGGATTAAACCTGTTGTTACTTTATGCCGTGACGCGAATAACGTTGGAATCCCAGCCCGCCGTCATCGGCACGCACTTCCGCCAACGATACACGTGCTTATCGATGCGCGTGATTACGCAAGCCGCGCTCTGTTTATGTCAGCAAGCCGCCTTGGTACGTGCTTCGCGCCGTCGTAATTCTATAATCGATGAAACCGTTGACGTCGACTCTCCGTTGTGCAATTCAACGACGACGACGAATAACACACGATTACGGAAATTCGCAATCGAAGATACGAATATATATCCCTCGATCTTTCCCGATGTGTAAAGAACTCTCCTTGCGACTCTCCTTCGTCAAGATAATTCATCCTCTCCCCTCTAGCCGTCGGGAAGCGCAAAACGCCCTCGAGACATATTCGCGGGCGTTCCTCGTTCACGTTGACGAGTCGACCACACCGTTCGCCATCGAAACACATGCGAAACATACTCAAGCCAGGACTTCCAATATCCTGGAAACGATGCGAAACGCTCGTAATGACGGAAGGCGCTTGCACGGACCATCGGCCACTCGTAAAGCGCTTTTACGAGACGCCATCATGCGCCGAAACGAGCCGTGAATCGACCGCGTACGGAATCGGGAACAGGTGGCGGACATTTGGAACTCAACGACAACGAACCGGGGAGGAAGTCGGGAAGAGGTCGGCGAAAGCAGTGGCGTCGAGTCGCGATCGTAAAGCAACGAATTCGCGCTCGGGAAAGCCCGATGGAGAGAGAGGAAGAGGGGACAGAGGGAAGCTCAATCTCGGCGAGCTGCGCCCGGAACCCGCGAGCCGGATTCTTCGATTGCGAGAAACGGAGCGAGACACCGAACGATCGTACATTTGACCGGTAATTGCTTCTCGGTGCAGGCAGTAGATAAGTAGGTCTTTAAGTCCGGATCGGCCCGGAAAAGCACACGAGTCCGGAAAAACACATGAGCGCGTTCGCGGTTTCACCGGCGGCGTGTCGACGCGCACGGCGGTGACGGCGGCTTGTGTAGGAGAAAGTCCGAGGCATTGAGCCGCGTCGGGTTCATTGGGAGTTACATAAAAGTTCATTAGTACATAGAGCGATGAGCTTTCGGTAAGACAATCGCGGAATTAAGGGTCAGCTATACAATACGGTGGCAGTCACGTTTTGATCCCTTGTGGTATGATGGCTTGCTCAGCGACCTACCTTTTTCCGCTAAGTTTTTCATTATTTTAACGAATTTTTTAACGTTAAGTATAATTTTTTTGATAGAGTGTCCTTAGTACATAAACAAGTATAAAAAAAGTAGGCAAATTTTTACTTGATTATTATAAATAAATAAATAGACAAAATTTATGCCCTTTATAAAAAAATTCATTTTCTACTGAACTATTTTCAATATCAAAACAATTAAAGTACTTATTTAGGACAATCTAAAGTATTTTTCAGAATTTTGTTAGATATTTTCGCTGCGTTATCTTATTATAAATTAATAATTTAAAAAAAAATACGATAGATATTTTTTACTGTAAATTCAAAAAATTAGAATATCTCTTGTAACAATGTCACGGAACCTTTTTAGGTCACTGAATCCTAATCTGAAATCAGAATATTGAAAATTTTTAAAATTCAATATGAACCAGTATGAACCAATATGAATTTCAAAATTCTGATTCGATCAGTGACCTAAAAAATTCTAGGATAATAAGTTTTCAAAAAATAGTCTGATACAAAAATTCGTAACACAAATTCTAGCACCGTTCCTATGAATCGCGATCATGTACCCATTTTTAAAATCGTAAAAAATGAAAAGTTTTGTCGAACTCGTCAATGAAACCTTTCATTTAACTTTAACGCGAAGAAAACAGATACTTGATCGATTTACAGATTAGTGCTATGACCTTAAAACGTAACTGTGCTTTCCTAGTAATGCAGAAATAGACTATCAGCGAGGTCTATCTTACTAAGGAGCGCAGTAAATTCCGCTGAAAACAGCAAATATTTTGATACACGTTAGATTGGCGTATGTATCTTAACAAACATAAGAACACTTCACAATTCCTAAAATATAAGTAATATATATAAAATAAAATGAAAGAATATTTTAACTATGTTTATATAAATGAAATGATAACTATGTTACTATAAATGAAAGAATATTTTACTATAATATATAACTGTAACATGTCGATCTATTCGTCGGTTAAAAAACTCTATAGCAATTTTCGCTATAAAATCCTCTTCGTGTAGATTTTTCTACTAGAGATAAAAAAAAACATTAAATAACAAATAATTATTAAATTCTCATATACTTTAATATTTTATAAAATTCGCCCACGAGTGTCGAAAACAAGTCGAGTTATTTATCGGTTACTTATCCTATTTTGAAAAATTGCCTTGATATTCGGATTTCGGTATCATGACTTTTCCGACAATTGTCTCATTTTGGATAATATTTCGATACCTCTTTTCCGATGAAAAGCATGTTTCAGCAAAACTGCCAAGTTTGCTGATGGATAAGAATGAAGATTAAACTTAAACGTGATTACAAGCTCTCGAAAGATTTCCCCGTCGGGGAAATCTGACGCGGCTTGAATCGGAGCTTCCGTTGCTTGCGATAACCCTTTGCGCGCCAAATCTCGCCGCGACTTCGCAACTTGTGCTACAACTACGGTGCGCTACGCTGCACAGCGGTCGGAGCTTAAATTTCAGCTCGCTTTGCGCTCAACCGCGGTCCCTTTCCGTGGGACCCTTTCCCCCTGTCGCTACCTTCATCCGTCACTCGCATGACGGCGGCGCAGCGCCGGTTCCTTAAGCTTCCCGTTCGCTCCGCGACGTTGGCTTTAACGCGGTTACGCGAAATTAGAACATCAAATTAGAGCGTGTGCCGACCTCGACGGACGACGGAGCGACTACGGCAGCCGAAATAGCTGCAACAAATAGACGCGAGGCCGTTCCTCCATGTGCGCGAGCGGCCGCGTGTGCCAAGTGAAAGCGATTCCTGCTTGTGCAATTTTCCACGCGACTCCTCGCGTGGCGCGCGCAAGCGATCGCCGATGTAACGTCTCGCCTGAATTCCACTGACATGCGATCTTTTATTTCGTTTTTCTTCAGCATATCGACAAATATACTAAGAGAAAAGAAATAGTAAGTATTGATTCGGCGGATATACTATAATAACACACCATATATTTTCATTCATATATATTAATATGAAATATTTTTCTAATAAAAGAAAATATACATTCCCTTAAAACTTTAAGAGAACTTTAGCTTTTCATGAAAGCTATTATTTTTTCGACTTAGGTAAAAGAATCTAGAATTTCTTTTTGGCATATATGTTGAAGTAATAAAATATATAAGAAGTAATAGTAAAATGGATATATAAATCATAAAAGACGAAGAATTTAAATAAATATGTTATTAGTGTACCCACCATTTTAATGTAAATATTTATCAGATATCTTTCAGATATCTTTTTTTTCAGTGTACACAGACCGCCGTAACAGCCTTGACATGTAGTGCAATTAGGTTATTAGAATATTTCCACATTACTACAACATTCTCTCTTGCATTTTATTTGAGCACTTTCTTAATATGTAATGCGGCTATGTTTATTGAAATTTGTAGCTTTCATTTTTTTATTGTTAGTCGCATTATTGATTTATTGTTTATTGATTATTCAAAGAACCGGGACGAGATATCAAAAGGTGCGTTCGGGGAGCTCACTATTAGCGCTATTCAGCGCTACCGTGTCATTCTATCCTTGTTGTATATTTAAGGAGCGATAAAGATAGAAGAACGCGTTGGTAGTGTGCTCCCCGAACGCACCCAAAGTATAATAGTAATTCATGACAATGGATTACGTTACGTTAGTAACGTGTAGAAACAAATATGCATTATTGGAGAACTATTAATCCAATTAATCCAACTAGCGTAATAGGGCGCTATTATATCGGTCTATTATCTCATTTAAAAAATCCAATATTCTTAAATAAATAAATAAAAATACAGTTGGTGACAGAAAAATTGCAACACTCCGTTTTACGATGACTTTCGCAACTCATCCGTATCCAATAGGAGATTTCACGTTTCAATAATTTCCAGGGAAAATGTATTTTACTTTGCGTATCATAATATTATTTTAACGAATATGCGTTCTGAAATTCATCAGGATAAATGTCGCCATCCTTCTGCCACTGGCTGTACCAGAATATTGTCACATTAATTTCTGTCCGAGATTAGCGCGCTGATTGCACTACGTAAAAATATCTTCAGTCTCGGCTGTTAAAGAGCATCGCGGAATCGACTTGTCCCACAGATTGTAATTTTCGCGCGACAGCTTTACTCGGAATATTCGTCCGCCATTCATTCGGCAAATTCGTCGATTCGCGGAGTTTACGCTGCGAGCTTGAAGCATCGTTCGTTTCTCTATCGGCCACAGCAAACGGTCGCTGCAGATGCTTAGAAGAAGTCGAGTACGAATTTCCCTGCATCTCACTCTTCCCAAGCTTTGAGGAATGACTCACGAAAAGTCGGCTATAT
Organism: Odontomachus brunneus; assembly: GCF_010583005.1. NCBI lineage: Eukaryota > Metazoa > Arthropoda > Insecta > Hymenoptera > Formicidae > Odontomachus > Odontomachus brunneus. Next base: position 407,756 of record NW_022639564.1, read on the forward strand.
AAATTTACTTATCCCTTTGAAGGGGCTCACGGAATATTTTACACGAGTACCTTCCTTATGAAAAAATATTTGCGTAGAATATTTTCCCACTTTACCCAGCGGACCCGAGCGGGTCCCAAGCGGCTTTCAGTTACCCCTGCTATGTTACCCCCTTAATTTCTCCAGTTTACTCGAGGACGATGCGAATTTACTCGTTTGTATCTTGAGGATACACGGACGCGAAAGCACGGGAGATAAATGTGAATGAAAATTCTCCACGACAGAGTTTTACCATTTCCTCTCATGCACTAGCTCGAACGGAAGAGCGAGATGGAGAAGTCGCGGTGTGTCCGATGTTTTTAACCTTTGAAACGTCACAAATATGGGTATGTGCGTGCGACAAATGTCGGACTGTGAACGCATATGTGCGTTTAAAGAATTTCTTTGGTTCATACCGACACAAAAGTTCTCGACTGTTATAATGGGAATTTGTATTCATGTTATTTCGCGTGTTTTAGCGCGACGCAATAAAGAAAATAAATAAAATTTTGCGACTTCTAGTGTTTAATTATTATTCCCATTATTGACTTATCGTTTATTAATTGCTCAAAGAAGTAAAAACGAGTTCCAAAACAGTTATCTTTCATTGTGATAGCTTTACGTTAAAGTTTCATTTACTCTCGGTCTACTGTGTGCTTTTAATTTTTCAAGAGGTAGAGGTTCTTTCACCGATTGTGTAAAGCTGAAAGTATTCCGTCGTTCAACAGTAGTACAGCCCCGCGCGCTCTCGCGGAAGATTAAAATTAAATGTCGATATTTAGTCCCGTCGCGCGACGAACATTGTGGCCCGCTGTAGAAACTTTCAGTCGTGGAAGGATGCGTTTCACCGCAAAATCGTGTATCTAAGGGGGAACCGGGCCACGCGGCAAGTTCGAATAAATTTAGCCGGGGTTATTAAAGGACCACGTCTGTAACGATCGTGCGCTCGTCCGCGGAACGGTACGCGGGAGACCACGGGAGAGTTGTATCTCTCGTTAGGAGAGCGGGCCTCGCCGGAACCGTTCCAGCATCCTACCGCGCCGATACCTTATCGCTCCGCGCACGTACCGTTTCGCCATAAAACTAGGTGATCGTACTTTAACTGCCAGTCATTCTCATTTGCCGGGATCATTAAGGAAACCGACCGCGGCCGGCGGCCACGCTATCTCTTAACACTGAATGGGACATCGACCGGATCGTAATAATAACGGGGATAGGAAGTGGATACTCAAACAGCGCCTGAAGCCCACGTTAATTCGACGCTAATAATGGAAAAGGAATTCTCTCTCTTTCTCTGTCTTCGTCCCTCCACTATCTTGCCAAAGCTACAAGGTCTTGTTTTCTCGTCACGTCATTATGTAAGATGCAATATTCTCAATATTATATCTTTTAATTACACATCCTTAGAAAACGATATGCAGGACGTCAGCTCGATCTCACAATTTCACAATTTCTCGTGAAGACAGAGCGGATTAAAATAAATGAAAAAGTCTAATACCATTTTGCGAAAATCACAATAATGATCGAGATATTAATTGTAAGATTTGTGAAAAATACAATATTCTCAATATTATATCTTTTAATTATACATCCTTAGAAAATGATATGCAAAAATTCCCAGCTCGATTTCACAATTTCTCGTGAGGACATAGAGCGGATTAAGATAAATGAGAAAATCCAATACCATTTTGCGAAAATCACAATAATGATCGAGATATTAATTGTAAGATTTGTGAATGGTCACGTATAGAGTGAATGATACAGTTGTGAAATTACCAAAATACCTCTTTAGGAGGCAGCTTCATGTGTCGTGGTAAACACTTTAAAGGCAGTGACCTTCCGTGCGATGCACTCGAAAAGGCCTCGAGCCGTCGCTCGCTCCGGTTTATATAGGCGCGTCGCGGCGACAGCGCGAAGCAGTGCCGAAGGCAGGCGCCCGCAAGTGACACGAGTGTCCCCGGCTACTCACCGCATCCAGAACACATTGTTTAATATTATTCTCGGATAAGAGAAAGTCAAGGCAACCTCGACCATGTCTCGCTTTTTGCTCGCAATAATGTTATTAAATTAATAAATGAAATGTACTTTGTGAAAAATCCACACCAATGTGGAGTATACTAGAAAACAATAAATGTCCACGCTGTTTCGCATTTCGATCGATCCACTTTTCGGATAACAACCAAGAGCAATGAACATTAACAGAATTCCGTTAATATTCGTCGAATCGATCCCGAGATGGTTAAAGCGCTCGTAAACGGGGCTCGCGCTTGTGCACCTCCACAGTGCATTTATACAGAATACCACGTGATATTTAGTTCTTTGTTGACATTTCTGTCAATTTTTCAATTCGCCGAACACCGAGCGCGGGAACACTCGCTGCACGCAATGCGATGCTCAACGCACGCGAAAAAAAAAAGAAGTAAAAAAGATCATGAAGTATAAAGTCCAAACAACGCGGTCGAATAATCGCCCGCGCCGTCCAAATATTTGCTCGACGACGTACCGAGCGTTTTCTCAACAGACCGGCCGTTCTCGTGTAATAATACCGCGTAATAATAATGTATTTGGGAGAACTCGCGTGCTCGCGTTCGCAATGTGTGTGTCTATACACATATGTGTGTTGGGTATGTATGTGTGTGTGGCTGTGTATTTTCGCGAGCAAGCGACGCTAAACACTCGCGGTTTGTACCGTGGTTGTTGAGAAATTTCTATCTCGATTATCACACGCCGTCGCGAGAGAGAGAGAGAGAGATAGAGAGAGAGAGAGAGATATAGAGAGAGAGAGAGAGAGAGAGAGAGAGAGAGAGAGAGAGAGAGAGAGAGAGAGAGAGCAAGTGAATAGCGTTATTTATTATCTCATGGTAGACGGAGAGAAAACAAGAGGAAAGTTGTGGGGCGGGAAGGGGAGGAAGTGAGAAAGAGAGAGAGAAGAAGAAGAAGAAGGGAAAGATCCACAAAAGCTCGTAAAATTCAACGAATGGCGGGACATTGAGAAAGAAACGGACGGTCGCGACGTGGGAGCGGGTCCGTACAGCCGCGGCAGATTAAATCCTCTTTTAGTACTTCGTCCGCGCTTTCAGGGCGACGATGCAAAACCGAATGACTCTCTCGAATGGATATAACGCACAGCCGCTACAAAAATTTAACGAAGCCCGCCGGGCAACGACGCAACTTCGGCAATTGCAACGGACGGGACACGCCGTGACGGTGCGGCGCGCGACTATGACGCGAGAAAATATCTCGCCCTGACCGCTTCTCGCAGTAATAACTGGCGCGAGCGCATCGGACGCATCCCTCTAGCCCGCAGCTAGAAGCCCTTATACCATTTGGACGTCGAGAAGCTCCGCGAATGGAGAGAATTTACGCAACGCGGCTTGTGCATTAATTACCGCATATTTCGCAATATCGAATTAAACTTACACGTAATAACGAAAAATAGACACCAACAGAATATATTTTATATTATAATATATATATATATATATATATATATATATATATATATATATATATATATATATATGTACAGGGTATAAAAAAATTAGACCGACAAACTTTGAGGGGAAATAGAGGACATAAAAACAAATATATTTTGTTAATAATGTTTTTCTCTACAACGCTTTGTTTTATTACTACAGAATATAAAATAGGAATTTTATGATTTTAACAAAAAACAAACATATAAGTGGAAAAATTAAATTTATTTCAATTACATATATATATTTTAATCTTCAAAAAACAATGAACAAAAGAACGAAACAAAAATGCGCAATTAATTAGCTCAATTTATAATAAATGTTCAAAAATTCCTCCATTTGCTTCATACATACATATAATATGTATGTATGGGAAAATGTTTAATATAAAATTTGTAGGTTTTTGAGGGGGACATAAAAAACTGCTATTTGTCTGATCTTGGATGGAGGCGTTAAGGTCACGCCAAAGTCAACTTGAAATTTTTAAATAAAATATCTACTCCTTATTGCATATTCTTGTAGTTTATCTTCAATTTTCCAAAACACTATAATAACGTATATTTTCATTAAGTACTTCTTGAATAATGAAACTTGAAAGTTACAGTACCGCCGGCATTAGCATTATAAATTGAGCTATCATCAATATTGCGCATAATCAATTGCGCATTTTTATTCCGTTCTTTTGTTGATTGTTTTTCAAGATTAAAATATATATATGTAATTGAAATAAATTTAATTTTTCCACTTATATGTTTGTCTTTTATTAAAATCATAAAATTCCTATTTTGTATCCTGTAGTATCAAAACGAAGCGTCGTAGAGAAAAACATTATTAACAAAATATGTTTGTTTTTATGTCCTCTATTTCTCCTCAAAGTTTGTCGGTCTAATTTTTTTACATCCTGTATATATAGTATACATTTCGTATACAGTTCTTCATAGTATTACAATTTTCTTCTGAATAATTTCTTTTCAGTTTTGCTATATTTCCAGTAGCGCGAGAACTGCCAGTGAGAGATCTATCTTACGAAGGAACATGGAAATTTTCGTTATAAACAAAGCCAATGTTTTAACAGCAGTTCCTAAATTATCAGTGTGGAAGGAAAGGATAGTTAATTACTGCAAAATGTCGATCTATTCAAAATTCTACAGCGATTTTTATCATAAAATTCTCTCTATGTATACGTGCAGAGAGGATATATCATAGCTTCTTTTCGTGTAAATTCTTTACATTTAATTATATTGTTATACGTTTGTAGTATAGGGGGATAGTTTGTCAATAAGATCTATCTTACTGAGGGACATGTAGCAAATCTCGCCAGAAATATTGCACTTTTCTTAACAGCATATTTTTTTCTCACAGAGTTTCCGAGACACAAAATATAAATATCACGTGAGATGACAGGATAGTCAATTACTACCGAATGTCAATGTATGACACACTTAAACAACGTTCTACATCAATTTCCACTATAAAATTCTGTCCGTGCAGAGAGAGGATATCGCCGAGTGTATCCACATTTTGCACAGGGGGAAACTGAGAAGAATGGCGGCACTTGGAGTGACAAACTCGTCGCAAGCGATCTCGATAGTCCGGAAGGAAATTACTTGGTGCGTGGGGAGAGACGGGTGGCGAGGGGGAAGGCCAATTATTACGCGAATACCCGTGGCACGTTCGACATTCCGAAATTAAATATTTATACGCATCCCGCTCGCACTCTCCTTCGCTTTGCCCCTTTCCTGCTGGGGACTGCAAATATCATCCTGGCGGATCAAGTCTCCGCTAATCCTCTGCAAGGGAATTCCAAAAAGAGTCGCCGCTCATCCTCCTTAATTCTCGTCCGAAGTGATGTTGCACTTTGCTAACACCGCTTCCCTCGTATAACTATCCGCTCTCGTCGCGGAGCTTCATCTCCTCCTCCTCCTCCTGCCGCCAGCGCGCAAACCGACCAAGTTTTCCTAATCCATTTACCGAGGAACGCCGAAGCGCTCGGTTACAAGAGGAGGAAGGGAAGGGGGACGGGGGAGAGGGAGAAAGAGAGAGCAGCGGCGATCGATGATGCCGCCGACCGTGATTTTCGACCTCGGCTCGCGCGTGCGAGAAAGTGCCGCCAAAGTGCATCGTGAGAGCGCAATATAGCGCACAGAGCGAGTGGATAATTATCCTAATTGATAACGGATGAACGCCGGCGAAAAACGAAGTTGTCGACGACGACGACGATGACGAAAAGGAAGAAACAAAGAGACTCGCGACGGCAAGAGGAAGCCGATAGCTTTTAGGGGAGGGAATACTAGCGGCAACTCGAGAGAGCAGCGATCACGAGCGAGGTAACGACTAATTAACCGCGGTGGTGTATGGCGTTTGTTAGACGAAATCCGTTGTTTCGCGGAGAGCAACCCGCTCGCGGCTTTCGTGCACTCAAGCAGCGATCGGATGATTGCATCGTCGTCGGCGTCATCGCCGAGCAACTTCAAAAGTCTTCGCGCGTTTCCTGATAATAACGGGGTATATCGACACGCGCGTTTGGCTACACGCTCTTCAAGTATCTACCCTTTGTCTCTCTGTAAACCTACAAAGGCGCGTCGTATACACAAGCGGTGTACGTAATTTGCGCACGGTCGCCGCTGAAAAAAGGTAAGAAGATGGTGAAGCTCAAAGAGGAACGTCGTGAGAGCTTCGAGATGCGAGCTGCTTCCGAAATCAAGACGCCTTCGTGAAAGACGATCGGGAAACGCGAAGAGTGCGTAAAGGCGCGTGCACGCGCTCATCTGATACCACAGGCATCACATTGGTTATGCAAGCCCGATGACGCGGGGAAAAACACGACGACGACGACGACGATAACGACAGTCATGAAGACGACGAGGCTGATGACGTGCCTCTCAATTTGCGAGCCGAAGGTAATGAAGAGCCGCAGCTATCCGTGGAGAACAAGCAGCCAGCCAGCCAGTCAGCCAGTCACCGGTGTTTTCTCACTCTGGCGCTGCTGAAGAGGCTGCTTCCGCAAATTGTGCTCTCTCCTGGCATGCTGTCGACGTTGGGCTTGAAAGACGTGCTCTCAAAAGGACGGGCGAATTTATCAGAAATACCGTAGGTTCCTAACAGGCGTGCGAGGGTGATTTCCTCGAGAGTGCCACCAGAACGACCTAAGGGTGGCTTACTCTCACGCAGAAAAATCACCTGTGACGAACATCCACCCGAGGCTCGCGACAAATCGCGGCGTTTTGTGCTGTTTCTCGAACTAGTCATTCCAATCTCATTGATTAAGCGAAATCGGACTATTTTCGATCATCGCGGCTAATGACAATCGCCGAGTGATCTCGAACGAGATGATGATCGGAGATACCGCGAATACATCGTAGAAGAGGAAGGATTAATTGTAATGTATTGGATTAATCTAAAGGCTTTCCCTTCAGATAAGTTTCACGTGAAATGAGAAATATTCTATGGGAAAGGACTTCTGAATCGATCTAATATCAGGGACTTGAAACATTTAAGATATCGCATGAGGAGAATTTTATAATAAAAATTACTTTTAGGATTACTAGGATTACTAGGATTTTGTAACCGAGAAATAAATCGATATTATGCAATAATTCACTATCCTTTCACTATCCTTTCACTATGTGCTACTTATATCTTTATTTGAAATAAGAAACAAATTTTACCATGTTCTTCAGATGATTCAAATTCTTATAATAGACTTTGCTGACAGTTTATTTTTGGTCTACTAGAAATATAATAAAATGGAAAAGAATTATAAACGAAAACTATAATATTATTTTCATATAGAGACTTGCAAAGTTTGTTGTATTTTTTATCATATTTCTTCCATAAACCTTTTGTGCTACAAGAATGCGGCACAGCGGTGCCATCCAAAATTTCTTAAATAATTCGAAAAATATCCTGTAAATAATATTCCTCTCGGAGGATTTTGAAACTAAATACATAAACCAGTTATTTCTAGTTTTAAAATTGATTTATAAAACATATAAAGCGCCGCGTTTTTCGAGTTTTTATAGAAAATTTTGGGTGACACCGTTACGATGCTAGTGGAACGCGAAAGGTTAATAGAACAGAACGGTACATGTCATGTGCAATCACAGCATCCGCCGCTGTTATTCGCCGTTTTCTGTTATCTTTCCGGTGATTGTCCGATCCCGCGTGTGTAAAATAATTCGAAAGATGAAGTCATCGACGTTTTTTGCAAGTCCCTAATATATTATATAAAATGTTATGTCAGTCAAAAAGCCTGGCTCGATTTTTTGTCTTTGACGATGTACCACCTTCTATAATTCTATAAAAGTGCAATATGAATGTTTTTTGCAAGTCCCTAATATATTATATAAAATGTTATGTCAGTCAAAAAGCCTGGCTCGATTTTTTGTCTTTGACGATGTACCACCTTCTATAATTCTATAAAAGTGCAATATGAATGTTTTTTGCAAGTCCCTAATATATTATATAAAATGTTATGTCAGTCAAAAAGCCTGGCTCGATTTTTTGTCTTTGACGATGTACCACCTTCTATAATTCTATAAAAGTGCAATATGAATGTTTTTTGCAAGTCCCTAATATATTATATAAAATGTTATGTCAGTCAAAAAGCCTGGCTCGATTTTTTGTCTTTGACGATGTACCACCTTCTATAATTCTATAAAAGTGCAATATGAATGTTTTTTGCAAGTCCCTAATATATTATATAAAATGTTATGTCAGTCAAAAAGCCTGGCTCGATTTTTTGTCTTTGACGATGTACCACCTTCTATAATTCTATAAAAGTGCAATATGAATGTTAACGGAAAGTTAGCGAGGATCACAGATCAGTGCAGTCACTAACACGGTCAGTGAATAATTAGTTCCTAAACACGACAAAGTCAGATTTGCCTCGAAAATTGCACCGTTCTCTTCATACCACCTCTGATGTCTTGACGAAAAAATGTGTTATTCGCGTTATACATTTCCACGAGTCCGAGTGTTTCTAACAATTTACGCGTCCCTTTGTGCTCAACACCGAGTGTTCTGAGCCCGAATCTAAATTGCGAGATCCGCTGCTGGCGGAGAGAGCTGCGGGATGCTCGGCAAGTTTCCCTTGACCCAATAGTACTCCGTTAAGTACTCGCTGAGTAGCGTCGTGCTTACAGTACTTACAGGCCTATTAAAATTCTCCCCGTCTGCGAAAATGAGAGAGAGAGAAAGAGAGAGAAAGAGAGAGAGACAAGAGAAAGAGAGATCCTTCTCATCTCTCGTCAGTTCGCCTCTTGCGAACCACTCCCTCGCGAACTCGCGCGGCGGTATAATTCGTACGTACGTACATACGTTACTCTCAGCCGTGTTCCAGGAACGCGGAAGACGATGGCGCTCTTGCCTCGGCGCAGGTGTCCTTTCTCATTTGATATTCTTTCGCCCGAGAGAATTCCGCATACACCCCGTAATCGTTTCCGCTTGTTATTACAGACAACATCGCGAGATATCGCTCGATGATAACGCGACGCCGGCGTTGTCCTTTCCTTTCCGTTCCTTTCCCTCGACTACCACCGTGTACACGACGATGACGACGACGACGACCCTTCCGCAACGCCAGTTTCAACTTTACGGAGCATTTTATCGGAAATCCCGGGAATTTTACCGCAGGAAAAAGGCTCCAGTGTCGCGCGAGTGTGTCTGACTCGCCTCGAAATAAAGACGCGAATTCATCTTCCCTTCATGCTTTCATTCGCGACCAATTATAAGAAAAAGATCGCCTGAACGTCTCTTTCTGCCTCGCCTTACGCTTCCTCTTTTCAAATTTTAAAATACAAACGCGTTGAAAAAAGGACAAACGCGACGGGGGCCGAGCAGTGGTACCCAAGAACAGCGCGATCCCCGGAGGCTCTCCGCCGCGTGCAACAAGCTCGTAGCGAATACTCGCGGCACAAAACGAAGAGACGTGCAAGAAAACAAGAATGCCGACTACAATATTCCAGCAGGAAGCACAAACCCCGCGTACAAGCCCGTGCACGTGATACGGACACGTGGCCCAATACTGTTTCCTCGACCAGCGCGGAAACAAGTGCTCGTATTTACATAAGAACGAAAGAACAACTTGGCGCGCCCTGCGAAGGGCTTTCGCCGGGAAAAATGAAAGGTACGAATGGAAAAACGTAGGTATATCGATCCGATTCCGCGGTCGACGGCGACGCCGCGCACGAGTCACGTAGCGTTTCGTAACGGAACGAAATAATTCGGTGCACGAGAGCGCGGCCGATGGGCGACACGCTCAACGTCCGTGGCACTCTTGGCCGAATATCACCGGGGCATGTGTGTTCCTTAACCCACGACGCTCCGATCCGCGGCATTATCCGACACACGTACGCATCTTTTTGAACGCGCCGGTATATGATACGCGGCGAGAATATATTACAGAACGGATAGTGGGAGCGCTTGTTGCGAGAGAAAGAAGAGAGAGAAAGAAGAGAGAGAACAAAGGGGTTTACTTTAGTTTCAGGACATGTTCCTTAAGAACAAATCTAGTGCAATGAACAAGAACCAAAGGTTCAGTGATTCTTGCTTATTAAAAGAAAAAAATAAGGATGAAAATAAAGATAAAAAATGTAAAATAAAAAAAAAGTAAAATAGAAAAGAATATAATGTAACAAGACTTGACGAGAGGTAGCAACTGAAATGATATAGAAATATCTATGAAGAGAGAGAGAGAGAGAGAGGGGGGGGAGGGGGGAGACTAGTAAAACGTGACAAAACAAGAAAGGCGACTGTATATTATATGACGAGATAAGTAATCATTTAGAAAATGTGAGTCATATGAAGAAACAAATAATAAAAGGGGTCGAGCAAGACGCACGAGGGAGAATCAAGGGGAAATTCTAGTGATAAGATAAAAAAACGTCTTCCTTGATGCATGTAAAAATATGTAGCGCGGCGTGTACCTCGGTTCCTTCATTAATTACCGGGCGAAATATTTGTGTGTATGAGGTAAACAATACAATTCTCCATGCATCAGAGAGATTTATGGCCGCCTGGTGAATCGGTACGAGGAAGTGCGCGTCATACAATGCGTTCGCGAGCGCGGCAGATGCAGTATGACTAATGACTCGTGAACGAACGAGGCGGTATGGGCGCGTGACCGGGCATGCTTCATTGGCGTGCGCGATCTACGACGCGGTAATCCGGCTGAGAAAATGCCTAAATAAAGAGGCGGCTCTCACAGAGGGAGCCATATCGGGGAAAGGGAGACGGGGCAAAGTGAAGGAGGAAAAAACAAAAAGAGAACAAGCCGAAGGGTAAGTATCGACGCGGTAAATGAATAAAACTCCAATCCTCTCGCAGCTCGCTCTCCGTCTCCCGCGTCTCTACAGCAAAGAGGGCAAAGGAGGAAGCACAATGAGCGGAAGTGGGAACGAAAGAAGAGAAGACGAGAGAAGGGAAGCGGTGGAGGTAGAGGAGGATGAGTTCAACTGAGAACAAGGCCAGAGTTAAAGAGGTCCCGTCACGTGGCGATCGATAAGTTTGCCTTTATCGTGCGCTTGCTCTCACGTTGCTCGACGTGTATGCATGCTCATGGTACGAGGTGCAACAAGATAGAGAGAAAGAGAGGGGGGAGGAGGAAAGGTTGATGGGAGGAGAGGGTAGAAATACATTGCGAGCAAGCTGTACTCCTGAAAGCCGATCGCACGGTCCTCTCGAATCTAATCCGAAGCAACTTCCTTCCTCGAGCTCGGAGCCGCCGCCACCGCCACCGCCGTCGCCGTCTTTTGTCGTCGCCGTCGAGACGCTCGTTCCCACGCCGAAGCGACGCGGAGCGTCGTCTCGGCCGACGGTGTCGTGTCCTGGATGGTACGAAACAAGGAAGACTCGCGACCTCGTTTCCTCCCCGACGATGCTTGCCGTTTCGCGGGGTGCACAGCCCTTAACCCTTTTAACTATTAACGGGCTCGCTGTTCCCGCCGATTCCGTAGGGTTTTGCGCGAATCTTTTCTTCTTTCCCTCGTTTCTTTTCCTTTTTGATCGAAAATTGTATATTCGAAATTACTCTTCTCCTCGTCATGGGGAAATTATAAATATCGTAGACGGCTTTCTGAGATCTCTTTAAAACGTTACTTCGCCTATAGCTCCTTAAGAAGCGAACGATTGAAGATCAAGGAGGGAGAGAGAGAGAGAGAGAGAGAGAGAGAGAGAGAGAAAAGAAAAAGAAAGAATCTCGGCGAATCGAGCTCTTTCACTTGGTGTAAATAGATAACGACAGAATTCGTACTTTAGTAAGTTCTTGCATGTTCGCGGATAGAAGCTGGACGCGAGAAACCGTAAATCTACTCACAAAGTACGCGGGAATGTTAGGATAGTTTGACGTACGTGCGATTGGCTGCAGCAGGTTAGACTATTGCTTTATCAGAAGTTCCGCGCGAAGAGAGCGGCGCGCGGATTTTGTTACGACAGTAACACGATCGGAGATTGCTCCGGTTTACTCCGTCTGATAAAAAGCTCGATCTTCGCTCCATCAGCGAGAGGATCGACACATCCGAACGAAGCTCTCCCGTCAAAAAGACAACCGTACCGCTGTCTTCGCCCTCCTCCTCTTCCTCTGCCTCCTCCCCTTCACCCTCGCCCCCGCGAAACTTCGAAATCAGGTCAAACCGCCTTCTCATCCATATTCCTCTCTCGTGCCCGACCGTCTCCGCCGTCGTTGTCCTCGTCGACGTCGTATTCGCTGTCGTCGTCACCGTCGTCGGGACAATTGCCAAAGACGTCGCGGAACTTCGCAATGACCTCGCGACGTCGCGCGAATCGCAGCCATTCGCGTGCCGCGGGAATAAAGAGAAAAAGCTCACGATACCGAACGCGATTACGCCTCGGGAATGCGTGAGGTGGAGAAGAACAGGTGTCGAAAGAACGAGGACGAGGGGGTCGGGGCGGAAACTGGCTCGACCAATGTCGAACTTTGGACGACGAGGATGAGAATGCGACTCCGAGTCTCTTTCTTCCCGTCACGTTGAAGTCGCTCTTTCGCGACCGGTTACGACATCGAGGTTTCGAAATTCGAAGAAATTCCTAACCGTCACAATATTGAGGGGAAGGAAGTGATGTAGCGTGCGCGGAAAATGTTCATTTCGAGCCGTCGCGGCCCGTCGCGAAAATTTTTATACTCATAATCCGCGAAAGGGAGAGAGCGAGCGCGTATGCAGTCTGATGCAGCAGCTGCGGGATGATAAAAGCCTGTTCGAAAAGCTCGCCATGGCACCGCGGGGACGAGGAGCTCCTCCGTATGAGGTGTTCTAGGTGTGATTGTCGTAAAGCCACGTTTCGCGGATACGACGTTTAACTCCGCGAATCTAGCGTTAAATCTCCGTCGTTCGTGCCACCGTCTATCCCATTTCCCGTCTCTCTCTCTCTCTCTGTTCCTCCCTTGCTCACTCACCTTCTCTCTCTCTTTTCTTCTTCCCTCACCCTCTCGATCTGACTCACTTCCTCTGTCTCCCTAACTCTCTCTCTCTCTCTGTCTCTCTAACACACTCTCTCTCTCTCTCTCTCTCTCTCCCTCTCCCTCTCTCTTTTCTCTTCTCTCTTTGTCTTCCCTTTCTCCGTCACCACTATCTATATTCACACATGTATATAGGAAAGGTGTACACACGATGAACGATCACATGGGTCTTGATTACTCGGGGACGAAGCAGTTACGTCAGTTACCGACGTCCTCGCGCCTAAATACGCGGGAGCACGCATTACCCGAAGTTCGTCCCCGAACAGCGGCGACGGAGCGTCGAGAGGCGTAAACCCACTGTCGGCGCGCCAGTTAGAGCGCTCTGTGTGAAACGATTCAATTTAACTTGGCCACCGATGCTTCCCTCGGTGAGTGCCGCTCGTAAGCCGGGCTGTCAAAAATTCGCATTACGCTGCGCGTCCAACGAAGGATGTCTTCCTTCGTCCTCGTCCCGCACCAGTTGCGCGACGAGAGCGCCAAGTCGTAAAAAAAAATGCAGACGTAACGTTACGTGACGAAACTCGTCTGCGGATTTATTAGTTTGACGCTCAAATTTCTCGTCCCGATAAAAAGCGCCGAGGTATGGAATGGTTCATGAATGGCGAAAGAGTGAAAGTGTCTTCTGTCTGGATGGTTTTCTTTTTTTTCGAAATGAGTAGATGCGCACAGACCGTAGAGACCGTGGATTTCTATTCGATGTTTCATCTCAAGCTCGCCCTTATCAAAGTTCTAATTCGGGACTTGGACGTAATGAATTAGCTACCACAAATTACAAAGCCATTCGGGACGCGAGGCAGCGCTCGCTACAATTCAAATCGATTCCTGCACCATAATAGCTTTGCCGGCTGAATTTAATCATAGCGGGAGAAATGAACGCGCGTCTTACTGGCGTATCACCGTGAAGGAAGGACACAGAGCACGCACATGGAAACGCAATGCGCCATTATGTCGCGTACGTATAGCGTAGCGACGTGTCTCCTCGCAGGGTTGTTTATGACGTCGCTTTCTGCCCTCGTTCATTGCAACTGTCGTTTTTCACACGAGGAATTGCGAACTAACAATAAACACGAAAGGTGCGCGCATTTTGCGCTGTTAATCGAAGCAACGACGGAAGAACGGTAAGAAAACCAGATAAGTAAAGGAAAAAGGAGAAAAGCAGAAAGAGAAAGAGAGCGAGAGAGAGAACAAAGTGAAGGAAGGAAGATGCAAGATGGAACAGATATATCGGCGAAAGTAGAGAGAAGGAGCGAAGGAGAAGATTCTATAACGCAGCTCTTGGCGCGTGCAGTCGCGAAGAGAAGTCGAGGTTGCGCAATAAAAAGACACTCGATCCTGATTCGTGGGAACCGGCGACAAAGCTAATTGTGCACCTTCGAGATCTTCTCGTAATATAACGGATTAAGAAGGCGCGCAGGCTCAAAATTACCTCGCCGAGTCACGAGAGCGCGTCGCCCTCCCATCATCTCAATAGACGAATGACGAAACGAGAGCGGCCGGGTAAGAATGTCTAATCGCTGTTTGCGAGAAACGCGCGTAATCTATTCTGGGCGGGGATCAGCGCGAGAACGAGATTTAAATCGCCCGATTGTTTCGTCGGCTGTTGTTCAACGCTCTTGCTTTCGCGATGGAAGCGGTCGGCCTCGTTTCCAAAGAGAACCTCTCTTTTCACGGTAACCAGTTGGCTTTCATATTAACGACTCGCATGTACGAAGGAGTTCACCAAGTAACCGATGCAGCGTACAAAGGGTTAAAGGGAAGAGCCGTTTTTTCGAGGAAGCGCCGGCTATGAGAAAAGGCATGCAAATTGATTTCAGTCGCGGCCGCCCTCCTTCTTCATTCTACCTCTTTCCCCTCTCTCTCTTCCACAGCCGGTTCCACGACTAGTTAAATGAGAATCGTGAAAAGCGAGCGATTGGAATTTCTCCCTTTGTACGTTAAGACGCTCCCTCAGGCTCGACGTTTCGATAACTGATTCCGGAGCTCGGTGAAGCTTTGAGTAATTAAGGCAATGCAGCGCGCATATCGATGTCTGCGAGGACATTTGCCGGTTCTTGGAAACTTCCGCCCGGTCCAATGCGGCGGACGACTTCTTTTTTTCTCTCCTACAACGCCAATTAATCGTGGCATTCGCACGACTATGTGGCCAGTTCGCCCTAATTAAAGTCGCGAACGAATTAAAGGGTTAACAACAAACGTGCGGGGGCTGCGTGTCGTAATTGAAATACGGCACGATTCCGATATCGGATCAGAGATATTTGTTTGAGAGAACGGATTCGTAATATCCTGTGAGAGCGGGAACGACGCGGCTCTGCATTCGAAAAATCTCAGGAAACATCGCACTTTTGGTAGGTTAAACACAGGAAATGGACGAAAGTGTACGAAAGTGTCGATAAAGGAAAACAGACCGCGTGTTGTTGCCTCGACGCTGAATAAAACGCCCGGGTTTCGCGATCCGCTCGGATAAAAGCCCGTCGAACGAGATCCCGATCCGCAAAACGAATCTCGCGCGAGTTACCTGGGACTATCGCGGAAATTCGATGAGGAAAAGAAGGAAGGAAGGAAGGAAGGAAGGAAGAAGGGAATGAAGGAAGGAAGGAGAAGATACAGGACGCGGCGGAGAGACCGGGGGATCGTACTTCTTCGAGAGCCTCTCCATCTTGGGAATTTATGCGAGCCTTGGCACCGATTCCGTGAGCCGCGAGAGTCGGCAGAGATTGCGCTATCGACGTAGAGCAGACCTCCACAGCACGAACACGCCACAACCGACCGACCGACCGATCGACCGACCGTTCACCACCCTCATGCTCTCCCTTTCCCACATGCAGAGGCGCGACGGCGGAAAAAGAAAATCGAGAAAAACGCGACACGATCCTCGGCATTTCGACTCTAGAAAACCATCGTTTGCTAATCGGTGCGTCGCAGAGCAGCGCGACCGCCGGCGCGATTTACGAGTGCAATCGCGAATAAATCATATTCAGTTACGTGTGTATGGTAACGCGGCTTATCGTTATCGCCGATCAGTAAGCGGCGGCTCATGACGCGTGGCGCGAGTTCGTGAAACTGCGCGTCCAACTTTTCGAGAGCGCGCGCTCCATATCGCACATCGCGGCGTGTCCCGAACTAGTCCATAACCGTCTGCCGCCTGCGGGCTTGCGCGGCCGTTAAATGTCTCGGAGATTGAGTCCGTAATAAAAATTCGATCCAAGTTGTTGGAAGTTAATTGCGAGAGATAACTTATTTCCTGTCTGTAACTTATTTCTAGTTCCTCTCCGGCGACGCTCGATAAATTCGTCGTGTTGACGACCGCGATCCTTGCGAAATTCAATATCATTAATTAATATTTATTAACTTTACATCGGCGCAACTTCTTCGTCTTCACCGGCTTGTAATTTTCTTTTTTATTCCATTTGCGGTGCAAAAAGAACATGCAAAGATGCCTCGCATATCGGTAAAGACAATATATTGCATACACCAAGCTTCAATAAGGTCTTGACATTTATTAGCTCGAAACTAATTTAATCGTTTTTCTGATCGTTCCCATCGTGTAGATGCGTGCGTGCGCTATGAACGTTGATTATTTGGTCAATCTGCCACAGCTCGATGTATCATATCGTATCGCATATTTAATTTGAGTTAAACATATTCATCCTTATTTAAGGGACTTGTAAGATCGGTACAAGAAGAAAAAGTATAAGATTATATATACAGGGTGTCACATACTCTCCTCCGGGCATTTTGTGGGGACGTAGAACAGGTTGAGATGAACATAAAAGTTCTATACTGTTTTGCGATATTCGCAATAATTATCGAGATATTAATTGTAGAAAACTTGTAAATGATCATGCAGAATATGGTAAATAAGTTATAATAGCGATGATTGCCGTCGTGTACTTATACTTTAGGTCAAATTGAATAAAAAAGTCCTCTACCATTTTCCAAATAATCACATAGATTTTTAATTATTAATTAAAGAAGATTATTATACGATTTTGCGTGATAATGCACTCATCTTCTTTAATTAATAATTAAAAATCTATGTGATTATTTGGAAAATGGTAGAGGACTTTTTTGTTCAATTTGACCTGAAGTATAAGTACACGACGGCAGTCGTCGCTATTATAACTCATTTATCATATCCTGCGTGATCATTCACAAATTTTCTACAATTAATATCTCGATAATTATTGCGAATATCGCAAAACGGTATAGGACTTTTATGTTCATCTCAATCTGTTCTACGTCCTCACAAAATGGCCGGAGGAAAGTGTGAGACACCCTGTATATATATATATATAGAAAATATTTTTTGTTGAAAAGAAAATATTTATAGAAAATATAATTCTTTAATATATTATATTAAAGAAAATTAAAATATTTTTTGTTGAAAAGAAAATCACTGTTTAAAAAGGAGAAAGCAAATTGAGTAATCCCTTTTCTTAGCAGTGGAATATTTCTTCTGCGTGTATGATATGAGTGATGAATGAGAATAATGGTATGTCGAACTGTCAGAATGACAGATTAGCCGAAGGATTAACGGTCATGCGTACACTCGGACGACAACGACGATTATTTTTTACAATTCTTTATTCCCCCTAATTACGTAATCCCTTAATGTTTCACGTCGAGTCTTGACTTTCTCTGCCTCACTTGTCCTGTCTGTTTCATTTGTATGTCTTTTTTATATGTGCATTAATGGATTTTTTCTGCGCACAAAGATTATTATTATTATTGAGAAAGACTATATAGCTGAATGGTAATAAATTATATATATATATTGAGAAAGACTAGTGAGTTTAGACCTAGTAAGTATCGCGGGTCTCTCGAGGCTTAGTGCATGTGGATCGTGCTAATTAAAAAATGACGGGAACGATTGTACGCACGGCAAGCCAAGAACGCGCCAGGCATCGCGGAAGATCGATATGTATCGCTCGGCGTGCTCGGTTATCTGCAGACGTGCACGTTCGCACGATGAAAATCTATCTTATTCCTGTACGGCCAGCTATTTTTCACCGCCAGTTCTTCCGCACCGCGAGCTATGTTTCTTACGTCATTAAATTCCGAGTTCATAGTTAGGCAGTTGCTCATCGATTACATAGCTCACATGCCCGACTGTTATCATCCAGTCCTATCAGTTCCTCGTTATCTTACGACGTATCCATTTTTCTTGCTCGCTTCCTATTCATTTTTCTCTCTTTCCTCTTTACGAAACCCTGCGAGAATTGCTATTCTAGAATAGTTAATAGAGGACACATACAATAAATTATAGTCCTTTTTTCTCTACTCCTATCCCCCCTTCGTTGTTATATTATACGTCCATTTCCTTCGACTTGTATACTTATGACAAACGGACTTGGTTAACAATCATACGGCATGCGTGTAATTATTAGTTCGTAAAGAAAAAACGAGAGAAAAACAGCTCGGTCCTGCTTCAGCTATTCAGCGCGACCCTGTTCCGCGTTAATCGCCGGAAACACGGTGGATGATGGAAACGATCGCGAGGAAAAATGGCGAAGACACGATCCGCTGTCCGAGATCGTCCGTGTTAATTGCGGGCATAATTAACGAGAAACATACATGGCAGCTAACGGTGGCAAACGCCAACGTAAACCGCCGCGCCGCTTATTAGCCCTACGAGACGAGGCGAGGCGAATTTCCCACATCAGCGCTGTGTATTCTGCGAAGACAGCAAAGGGACAGCAAGGCGTGTTCACTCGCGCATCGTTACGCTTCGATTGCTCGCACCCTCCACGACGGCGCTCCAATTTGTCCGGGCACCTCGATATGCTAATTAGCCGCTTGTGTGTCAATGAGATTCGCGTGACGCCGTCAATCGTCGCTCGCGTCGTCCTACATTCGCCTCGCGGGCGAGACATTTGATCGAGTTGGGCAGTGATCGCGGTGCGCCAAATAATGCTCCAATCGCCCGTCGCAATTAGCACCGTCGTGAGATCAATTAGCAGAATACCGATTCTGTGATTCGGGGATTTAGTAAGTATTCTTCCAAGTACGCGAGAAAGAATGGGAGGATGTGTGCGCGTTAATAATTGTTACCGATATCGCGCAAGCGATATTTCTCTAAGACAAATAGGAAAGCGGTCACGTCGCTGGTCTCTTTCATTAGCTGCTATGTGTCTCGCGGTGTCGTTACAGCGAGACAGTGACAATTACAGAATTTAATTATTCGTTTGCTGAAAACTTTTCCGCTTCTCTACAAACGCGGAGATCGCGCGGGAGGGATCCGCGGCAGACCTTACGTCGTCGACGCTTCGCGTAGAGCGAGTTAATATTCATGCAGTTATCAATGCGTTACGAAGGTCTCGAATTGGGACACAAAAAGGTTCGCAGAGTATGTAAAACGCGAACGAACTGAAGACGACGCGAGCGAATTTGTCAGCTGGGTAACGACGGCTCGAGCACGATGATCAATCGGTCGCACGTAAATGATGGATCCATGACGACGACGACGACGACGAGGATGAAGAATAGGATCGTCCCTTTAGATGTCGCAGCGCTGTTCGCGGCATAGCGCGCGTTTCGTTCTGTTCGGCGCTGCGGAGGAATTACGAGCGGTCTAATTGTCGCTTTATCGCGGGACGAAGGACAGCAAGTCAGGGGGAGTAAATACGTGGCGGCGATTTACGCTTCATCGGCGAGACGACAGTATAAAACGCGCAGTTGCACGGGTCAGCCGGACCGACCCGAATGCGAGAGAAAGAGAGGCCGATAAATCGATAGCAGATCGTTAAACGTGAAATAGAGACGGAATGGCGGCTCGTCGTTTCCCACTTTGTTGGATTGCGCCGGGAAAATCAGTTTGACTGCGAATAAAAGGGCGATTCGTCGCGGCGGCGTTCCGCCGTTACGCGAGAATTGAGGAGTTCGGCATTATGAGTGGTCTGTCGGGCGTGATTGTCGATTGTGGCCCAATACACATTGCGCAACGCGAATAACGACCGTCCCAGGATTGCTCGAGCATGCCGATCCACGTCGCAATGCGTTCAACACAATTCGAAATCTTCTACAAAACGTCAGGACTTAAGTCGCGCACGTGTTGTTTTACTACATAGAGAAATCATTGTCATTTTGCAAACTAGTCCCGATAATACTGGTAATTTTTAAGTCATTAAATCCAGACAATCTGACAACGATTGAATTTTTCCGAAGATACACCAAAAGAAAGATTTAATAATAATCATCAAGCCTGGCTAATAATTACCAGATGCTTGGGTGAAATAGTTTCAATTAAATATATAAGTAAATACAATCAAATAATTTGGTAAATATTAATAAATAACCTTAGCAAGGCTTGATATCTATTATTAAGACTTGGTGACTATCATCAATTTATGTGATACGCATCACCAAACAATTTGTTAAAAAAGGACCATATTGTTTAGTAATGCTTACTATATTGTGTGATAAATATATGTAATGTGACCAAATACTTTGGTAATGGTTACACTATTTAGTAATTGTTACGAAATTATTTGGTATTTTATTTACTAAAGCATTTAATTAGTTCAACTAAATGGAAAAATTGTTTTACTAATCATTTTGTCGTTGTTACCACATGATTGGTAACTATTACTATATTTGATACTAAACTATATACCCTAAATATCTTTTTTGTGTATAAGCATCGCAGCTGTGAAAACGCGCGCGTTATAGCTGAGTTATGAACGTCGAAATCGAAGATTCATTAAAAGTTCAACGAGTCCGATGACTCTGACTAATGAATCAGCGATGCATTGAATGTCAAAAAAGAAGTTGCAAAAGGTCATTCTCCATACTCCGCCGTTGAAATATTAACCAGCAATTATCAGGACATCTTGTGTATGCCACGATATGTTGTGATATACAGTCGCGAATTACTCTTTCCCGATAGTCCGCGTGAGGAGGTGGCGCTTAATTATATCTCGGGGCTCAATTATATCTCGAAGTCTGGTATCGAACCGCAGGCGCAGCTCGCGCAAATGCCGGCATTTCAATGTCGATTGAATGATTTCAGAGTTAATATCCGTGAGGAAACTTGTTTCGCCACCGAGTGGAGTTGGACCGGAGTTCGCTCCGGCGATGCGGCGGGGATTGCTAATTGCATCTGATGCTTTGACGAGGGAAGACGCCGATTCCCCGCTCCCGTATTTGTCCGCGGCCGTAAGACAGCGGTGAACTTGGGGCACGAAGCGCAGATGTTGACACAGTTCGGGTCATCGACACCGGCCAACATACTTTCCCAACTTTCCCGGCGCGACTGTAAATTTTCCCTAAAGTAATCCGAATAAATCCACTTTTGTGTGCGCGTCCGAGATCGTGATGTTCGAAATCCGGGGACACCGAGCGGGCTAGGTTCGCCAACTTTCCCGGATTTTGCTGTTGGAACTTGTCAAACAGCTAATTACTGCGAACAATTGCACAAAAATGACGAACCTCGCGTTGGCTTCGCGCCGAAGTCATGTTTCCCATAGCCGGCTATACGCGACGACTCCTGTTTTCTATCAACGTAACTTGGCTTGTCAAGTCGGAAACATTGATCTACTATCTTGAACACTGTATTAAATTATGTTATCTTGGAAACTGAAAAGCGATTTTTAATCATCAAATCGCATAATCGGATATATCAAGTATGAACTATTTCAGGTAATTCGATATTGGCTAACTCACTTCACTCGATCATATGCTCGTTTCCAATCATTTTATCGCTAAAATATTAATTCTATTAATAAAATACTATATTATGTATAGCTGCAGAGAGGAAACTTTGTGCCATCTAATAACACGTTATTTAAGTTTGTTCGCTCACGATACAGAATATTAATACGAAATGTCGAGAGATTCTTGAGAATGTGCTTGGCTGCTTTTCAATCAGACTTCTCTCCTCTCCACTTACAATATTTTTCCGACTTTAGTGAAAAACTCAGAGGAAAGTACTCGTGTTCTCTAAACGGAACATTTTGCAATTCCTTCTCCACCGTTCCTCTCGCAAGACAAATGCACGAGCGAAACGCGTAGCTGATCTTGCTCTCGTGAGAACTTATCCCGCTATTTCCTACTGTTGCTTTCTTTCGACGCTGAATCGGCAAATGTGTCGATTAAGGTGGTTAAGATATCAACGGTCAAGCATTTAATCGCGGCTATAAATCGAAACGCACGAGTGATATCGTCTTTACGATCGTCGAATAGCTAGCCGTTCGTCGGCGAGTAGCTTTAAAGCTTAAAGTCCACGCATCTGGTTGTAACAATGCCTGTCCCTGCAACCACGAAGATTTATGATGGTGCTTTAGATAAACTTGTAAGTTTACAGCGCACTTTATTGCCGGACTCGTTAAACCTTCAACCTCGTAGACGCTAATGCGTTATGAATAAGGCGACCAGACGGTTCCGCTTTCGCACAATGGGTCGTATGCATAAAAAAAAGCCGGAGAAAAAATAAGCCACGTGCCTATATGTCGCAGCGCAGAAATAAAGGAAGTCGACGGGACAAATTACAAGGGATATTTTCTCCGCGCGACACACAAAATGTAAATTTGATCATCATAAATATACGGCTGTTATAGCGCGCGCTCCACTTTGGATCGCCGAAAACGCGGAATCGTGTTAATTATCTTGTAAAATCCCGACACGCGAGAACACGCCTGTTCCAAAAATTTCACGAGATCCGCGTAATAGAGGCCGACGCGTAGAGGCCGACGCAAATTGGATTCATTCGAATCGCGCGCGATGTGAAACACGTATTTCCCCTCGAAAAATTTCGCCGGGAAATTGACTTTTCCAATCGCAATACTTGATCGTGCATTACGCGCGGTGCCGTTTACCGCGTAATAAAATAAAACTGATTGTGATCCGATGGATTAACGGATTTCACGACTCGTTCGACAAACTACGTGCACGTGGTCACGTTGAAGCGTGCGCAAGAGAGCGAGAGAGAGAAAGAGAGAGAGAGAGAGAGAGAGAGGGGGGGGGAGGAACAGAAGAGGTCATGTTACACAGTCACATGAACGAGCGGACGCAATTTAATCTCGATTATTATCCGCGACCCGATTCGTTTTTCGCATCGCGCCGCGTCATTCGCAAGTCCACCGCCGCCGTCTATCGACCGCGACGCGTTCCCTTGAACTTTCACTGATAATGTACGTGTCAGTGCGCTGGCGGCCACACGCGGTCAAGCACACACAACGGTAGCACTTACGATAATCGCCGAACAGAAGTGCCAAGATAAGGCTATTTCGTACGACTCGCGCCTACGTGCGCAAAACTTTCCGCGAAATCAGCGCGTAATAAAAATCGCCCATGTTCCGTCTCGTGCAATATACAGGGTGTCTGACACAAGACACGCAAATAGCTCGTGTGAAGGTAGAGCATGTCTAGCTGGGCACGAAAACACCTGGCAGTTTACAAACAACCATGTGAAATTTCGAGATATTAATGAAAAAAATTGACTAACCAGAGCGCGGGACGGGCTCTACCTTCACACGTGGTATTGCGTGTCTTGCGTCAGACACCCTGTATAAGTATCCCCCTCGATATGTGCTCCTGGTCTCGCGTAGTCATTAACCACTTGAGCACTTCAAATGTCTACACGGAGAAAAATAATTTTGCTCTTTTAGCAAAATCGTCGTTGCTACTGCATATTCGTAGTGACAACAACAAAATTTAGTTGACGTAACTAATTTTACAAATTATTCGTTATCAGAGCAGAAGTAGTTTCGTTGCTAGGATAAAAAAAAATTTGTTGTATTTGTCCTAAGAATCACGTTAATTTGCTATCGATACAAAATAATGTATCCTTAACAAATTTATTTGCTGTTGGAGCAAAACTGCAACTGCTTATATAAATCCATCATGGTTCTTACAGCTAAATAATTTGATTCAGCAAATTATATCCAGCAAATAGTGATTAGTACCCTTAGCAAATCTTTTTGCTGTCCATATAATAACGAAGAGATTTTGCTAGACTAGCAGAAAATTTACTGGGCCAGCAAATTATTTTTTTCTGTGTATGAATTTTTCTGAATATAATGTATACGGCATGTCGTCTCCTTAATTTTTTGACATCTCAATACTGCGATATTGATGTCTGGTGTCTGTATTCGTAAAATCTCCTTAATTTTGTAATATCTCGATATTTTAATATCAATCTGTAATAACGTATATATATATATTATATATATTGTATATATTGTATATATATATATATATATATATATATATATATATATATATATATATATATCAATTTGTAGTAACGTATATATATCGCAGCTGTCTAGCAGAGGGCGCATTTTCGAAAGATATATATTAATAAGTACATCAATCAAATGAGAGACATGTGAATTGATAAATATAGCTTTTAACATTTTAAATAATAATGACATCTCCCTGCGACGCGTTCATTTCGGCGGTTTATATTAATCTGTTAAACCGGCGTGTCGTGTAATGGCCCCACGTCGCAGCAAAAGATAGATATCCGAGTGCTAGGCTGCGCAAGAACTAGCGGCGCAGTTGTCTAGACCAAGAACGGGTTACTATGTAGAGGATTATCGAAGTTGATAATCCCCCGTGAAGCAGGAGATTGGGAGTGGAGTTAACTTTTAAAAAACCAATTTCTTTATGAGAAGGAAGAGATGAGATGAACTGTGGCAATTTCCACGGCAACAACTATGAGGCAACAAAATCCATTCCGGATTTAACGCACGAGAACAACGCGTGGCTCTTTGTACAGCCGTACAATTCCTTATTAGCGCATCGCGCGTCGGCATAAATAAGTCAGGCGCGCGTCACGAGAGACCGTCGCGAAATAATATCGCGACCATAAAATACTCGCGTTTTACGACGACAAGCAATGAATACTTAAAGTCTCACAAAGTATATCTTTATTTTGCGGCAAAAATTGATGCCGTATCGACACCTGCCCGTGTTCCAAGTTCATTAAACGATGACGGGCAGTTGGAAGTTCCTCTTGGAAGGAACAAGTTAATCAAATAAATGTAAACAACAGACGGAACTGTCGATACTTATCCTCAACGAGGCTATATTCGTTTTCTCGCTTCATCACGATACAGACCGAGGCGATCCAAGAACGGGAGATACCGCAATCCGCCGGCGAGCTCGGCCGCGAGCGTGAAAGTAACGCGCGCGTGACTCTCAACCAGGTCGCCGAGTTTGGCGGCGGGATTACGTACCCCGAGCTCGAAAGGGAAACAGAGAGAAAGAGGCGGTCGCAGGAGCGTAGCCGCTGCAATTGCCGCTTTTACGCGCGAGTGTCCATTTAATGAATCTTAAGACAGCGAATATACTCGCAAGTACACGCGGATCGAGCTCGGCCTCGAGGATTAAGGTTCCTGGGTACTTGCCGCGGCCATATTGGACCGTGACGTCAATGAGAAATGACACGCAAAATTTCTGAGTGCAATTTTCAAAGCAAAAGACATTTGAGTGAAAGAGAACTTCAGACCGCTTGAACATACTTGTAAAACGCTTTTCCCTTTGACAGTCAATAAATAGCCAAAATAGTAATGTGATAGAATCATAAAATAAGTAGGGAATAAGTAGGTTAAAGAAGTTACAAGTCACGTTAATTTCACGGTTATTTAAAGTTAACTAGCTTAAACTACTCGGCGTTGCTCTCTCGGACTTCTTATATACAGCACATTTAAATCATGAAAAAGTGTCAAGAGGATAAAACGCGAGGGAGGAGGTAGCATCCTAAAGGAGGTGATAACCCTAAAAAGTTACATGAGCCCTAAACATAAGTATATTTTTCCCAACGCATATTCCCTTGCTCACAATTCTCGACAAAAATTGTCAAAATTCAATGTTCCACTTTTCTTTCAGATAAGATAGAAAAGTCGTCGAAGAATATGATTCTATCAATATTTTGTTACGATCCGATAAAGCTGAAGAAAATTGTTGTGTAATAGAAAAACAAACGTATGCTCCTAAGAACGGTAGCGTTTGAAAAATTGATTTGGACGAATTGTAACCATGTTTAGGGTTCCTCTAGAGTGAACCGGGAGAAGACCTTCCGCCTCGAACAACCGCTCTGTCGCCGGAGTGAGATGAATTTTTCCTAGCGAGTCGTAAAGTTGACACACAGTTTCCCATTTCCCCAAACTACCTATCCTCTCTACTACAGACTACGATGAATAACGCAACTGTTCGCAATTAAAATTCACGCCAATGACTTCGGAACCGTGCGAACGACGATAACGCCCCACGTGGCGTTAATTTAATATTTCGTATAGATCGATCGCGCATCACGCGGCAGCAGATGCAGATTTCCTTCTTCCGCCACCCCAACCCCCTCTGGCCATCCTAACCGTCGACGATCTCGCAGTGCAATCGTGCACATGCAATCGAGCCATCGATCTCAACGCACTGCCTCTCCAGCCGGTATTTCGGGGCCGGCTCGAGACGATCGCGCGGCCGGCAAACGTGTCCGAAGCGCGGAGGTAACGAGAACTCCAATTTCGAGAGTGCAGCCTGCTTCCTTTATTCCGGCGCTATCCGCGACTTGAATTATTTATCTGGCAGGCACCTTTTTATCAGGCGCGCTCGCAAACAACTCGGCAGAGGCGAGCGGGGGCGGTCAGGCGAACGAGTTTCTCGCAATCGATTTCACGAAGAGAATAAAAGCGAGACGCGTCTCGCTCTCGCGGATGCGTAGAATTTCCCTTTTCCGCGCACGAAACATTGTCATTAGGTAAGGAGGAAGCAAGGCCGAGACTTTTGAGAGGGAGGGATTTGCGAAAAAACGGGGGCCATCCCGCGCGTTCGCGTGCCTGTTGCCGGAAATACTCGGGAATGAGAGGCGAGCGGCGTCGCGTCGCCGTGAGAGAACGAGGTGAAAGTCATTTTCAGACAGTCACGTTACACATTCGCTCTCGAATCCAACGAGCTTGGCCGCGCTGCGGCCGATTCCCTCTCGATCGACCGGCTCCGCCGGAAAAATGCGTAACCGCCGTCGCGATTGTGGGTCACGGCGAGGTGCATTCATTCCAATCGCACATATCACGGAACACAAAGGCGGTTTGCTGCTCGGTAAGCCGCTCGGAACGCGCCACACAACGCCTCAGAAATGTATTAAAGGACGTTTGAAAGAAATGGAACGTCCTTCAAAACGTGAAAAATTTGTCTCCTGGTTTTAACCATGGTTCAGCCCAAACGCCTATCTGATTTGTATTATATAAAGTGACGTTATCGGGTTTTGTGATAAGTGACGTAACGCATTGTGGTAATTGAGATCTTATTGGAACTCTAATCTGACACTGTGGGATTATTTTCGCCTCAACTGATTTTTCATTTGGAATTTCTCACTAACTAATGGTAGGAGGACTTTTGATTCACAAACGATTGTAATATATAGATGTAAATAATATATTGGAATGATATTTAAACACTGTTAAGCCATTTCGATTGCCTGTCATGTAATTAAAAAGCAAAGTTGCTATGCAATCGTTTTCGACACCGGTGTGCCAGATTAAAATGTCAGAGTGTTAAGATGTGAAGTAAACATGATTTTTCGTGATATTTTGCGGCTCTTTATATTAAATATAACATATAAGAGACATTTTATGCAAGTAGCTTATTTTGGCTATTTTATACGTAATCAAGGTTTCTATATATCCAAACTCTAATCACAAAAAAAGGTTCAGGTATAATTAATCTTTGCAATAATTTTAATAAAATCTGCATTCTGCAATCTGCGTAATAGATTGAAACCGTAAAAACTTGAAACTATTAATGATTTCATTAATGACTGGAGAAATTATGTATACTTTTGTATACCCAAATAATAATTTTTTTACAAATTAAAATATGTAACATTTTTTTTTAAAGATTTTTAACTATGAATAAGAAAATCCTAGAGTTAATTTCTTAAATTCAATTTCAGCAAAGTTATAAGTTTTTACGCAAACTCATATTTCCATCACGTTGAAAATCACGTTTTTTGCTCTTTATATTTGCAATACTTAAATTTAAAATTAAAAAAACTTAAATAAATTAAAAATATTTGCGAACATTTCTAACTCTATTCTACAGACTTGAAAGTATATTTATTATTTTCTATAAATTTTTACTGACACACTTTTACGGAATGTAAACAAGCGAAGACAGAAACGACCAGAGTGTGCCAGATTAAACTGTCCAAAATTTATGTACGCTATGTGAGTATTAATAATAAGGAATATTAATAATTGGGACATTTTCGATAATTATTACCCCCTGATAACATCATATTGTACAAACCAGATAATTGATTTGAGATCAACCTGATTAGAACCATGGGATAAATTTCTAAAGATCGCGTATGCTGTTGCGTTAAACTATTGGCTTTACGCGAGTTTCAATTACTCATATTCGCGATGATTGTTTCAATAATATTGATTCAATAATATTGGCTCGAAGATACCGCTGTGTAACGGGGCGAGCGTCGAAGTTTCGTATGCCATAAAATAATCGTTTTAATATGCCATAAAATAAGGACACACTTTGTGGCTTTGGCACTTTTCGCCTTTGCCGTAATAAATTGTATCCTATTAACGGCATTTGGTCGGACTATTCCGACCTTCTTTCTCTCTCTTCCTCCCTCCCTCTCTCTCTCTCTCTCTCTATCTATCTCAATCGAGTGATAAATATCTCGTTATTATTACCGCTAGAGAATATATAATTATTACGTGGAAATAAATAACGAGCAAGCAAGCGAGCGGCGTGCTGATGCAATTGTGTGTATTTTCCGCTTTCATCCGAAATTGTACACGGAATTACATTACCCTGCTATTCTCATTACCGCGTGCGACGTTGTTCAATAATTAAAAATACCGACAAATGTCGTTAAATGCGGAATACCGGCGGCGTGCGAGTAAAAGCATCGATAATCGAACGGAGTTTCCGGCGTTATATTCGAATACGCACGAGACACGTTATTTTCGTTTCCGCCAAGAATCGCGACAAATTCTCCACCGAGGACTTTCTCCCTCCTCTTCCCCCCCCCCCTCCTCTCTCTCGAATGTTTTCGTCGGAATTTTTTCCGCAAGAACGATCGCTGAGGAGGGGAACATTCGGAGACAGATCTCCATGGAGATTACGTAACTATGCTCGCCAGAAGCAAGTAGACGCGATAATTACGCTAAATGCTCTCTAAATACCATGTGTAATTAAAAGGCACTCGCGGACAATGGCGAGTACAGTCGTTCGACGCGCCTTGAATTTCAAACGAGCCCGTTAAATAGGTCGTAAATAGAGTAAAGACTGTGCCACTCTGCGAAGTAGTCTCCTAGTCAGCTCCGCGGACCCGGTCAGCCCACTGCGATCAAATCCACGACCGGGATATCATTCTTCCGGACTCCCGATGGCACGATGCCCTCTCCAATTCGCGCCACGACAATCGGGGGGAATTGAAAGGTTGAGCACAGCGACAGGGAAGAGAAGTTATTCGCGCGCGGCTCTCCACCGTGTCGAGACAAATTCGCGCGGTTGTATGCGCGATAGAGTAGCGAGAGAGAGAGAGAGCGATTTTTCACGCACCTGCGGAAACGCGAGCGAGTTAATTCCAGGCTCGCGCGGCAGTATCGCACGCGCCGATAATACGCGCAATAACGTAGAGAAAACGCGTATGAGAGAGTGGAGAAATTGCATCGGCCGACCGTAATCCTCGGCATTTATCTCGGGACGTGCAACGTGTGTTACGCGGGAAATAATGGGGAGTAATACTAGTTTAATAAATAAGCCGCTTTAATGTACGCTCAAAATAGACGACTGAATACGTGGAGGAGAGCGCACGCACGCACGCACGCAGACGTAAGCGGATGTAATCCAGTTATCTCGTAACGCTACCGCGGAGACGAAATAACTGACTAGCCTTTCGGAAATCGTTGCCCTTCTCCGACGAACGAGCGAGAGAATTATGATATAACCGCGAGTACACTCACTCGCATCAGATACCGATATCTCTCTCTCTCTCTCTCTCTTCCCTCCCCTCGTACGCGCAAAAATACAAACTTTTATACGATAAGGACCGAATGTCAAAGAAAAAAAGCAGAAAATCTAAGAAATGAACGCTCTAGAGAGTTCTCTCCAGAGAAAGATTCACACATTGTATACACACACATAGAGAGAATAATATAGTTTACTTTATTTTTTTATATTAATTCCTTTTACTACGTTTATAGTAATCCAGGAAACTGTTAGTAAGGTATCTTGCTGAGGAACATAATTTTGCTAGATAAATAGCGAGTGTTTTAATAATAAACTTTAATTCCTAAAATATAAGTAGCACATATAAAAGAATAGTTGATCCAAAATGTCAATCTATTCTTCGGTTACTGCGTTCAAGTAAACATTATTTGTTGCAAAAGTGTTTCTTAGGTTTATATATTCGTAAGTTCATTATAAGCTCATCATAAGCAACAAATATGCTCAAAATACAATGTGCGGAATATCAATAAGTTTATCATTTCAATCAAGAATATGCAATTAAAACCAATATTTGGTTATTTCACAAAGCTAAACCAACTTTTTCCTCAATAAAATTTTATAATATTCTAGTAAGAAGAATAAATTTTTCCTTCGAGTATTGTTCAGTAGAATGATATTGTTTTATACATAATATTTTACGTTAGAATAATTCATCGCTGTGAAAAACGTGGACCATGATCCACTTAATAAAAAGATCAATAAACCAATAATTGACCCGACTTATTAATATTGATAACCGCAATTAACAATTTATCAATTTTTCAATTATACGGATATAGAGATGTATTTGCATCTTAATCATATGACGCATTAATTATGTATAACAATCATATATTAACAGTAATTATGCAACTGGGAAGTTGCCCGCGTTGAAAAATAAATATCGAGGTTGTTCTCTCTCTCGTTTTTCCGACTTTTCGTTGCGATTACGTGGAGAAGAACGCGATATATCCGCGACATATATCTCAGCAATAGTCTGCTCACGGATATCGGTATTTGATAAGTGACGCGAATGGCATTCCTTGAGCAATACCAGTTATCCTTGAGACACAGGAAGGGCCTCGTAACGAGAAAGAAGTGGCGTTATGGATCGACCGTAAACTTGGTAATCGACCGCGAGGCGACTCCTCGGTGTGTCTCCCGGTTGTGGACCAGATCGACGAGCGACTCTAGCCGATGTCGTATATTTTGACTACCTAACAACTGTCGTAAACGTAAATTCGTGGTCGGCAGAAAAGTGTCGAGCGAGGATAGCGGTAGCGCGCAGCCGCTGCGCGTTTCCCCGACACGCGGTATATTCGGGCTGATAATAAAGTGGCCATAGAGACGTCGTAAAGTCGCTTTCGAAACTGCTGTGCGATTACGTATGATATTCGGGCGGGAGACGCGATCGAAGTGGCAAAAATGCACCACGACTTTGTGACATTTCGTTGTTTGAGATGGTGCTCCTCCCGAGAAGCACTCGCGCCAGCAGCGCGACCAGATGAATTCGTTTGAAAGTCACGGAACTTTCACTCGTGCGACGTCGGTTCCACTTTTTCGCTAATGAGAAGAAGCGGATATTGATATTACGCGGCGAAGAAAGCGGCGATAATTTCGAACGTGCTCCGACTATCCCATTGATTTAGTCTCTGGTAGTTTATAACCTCGTCTTCCTATACGTCGGTTTCTTAATTCGTTAATTTTCTGAAAAAAGCCATCGAACACTACGCGCGCACTGTAACGCGCTGTCAAGCAAACGGTATGGATTTCCCGTGACGCGCAATCCGCGCTTGAGCGGCACAGGCGTATGACGACATCGTCCACGGTAAATGAACACGGTAAATGTTCGACGCGGCCACGAGGAGAGGGCCACGGACACATTCAATCTGCGTCGTGCTGTGCGGGGCTGTGATATTTTTCGAAATTGCCAGAGAGTGCAGACTCGCGCGGGCACACACCGGACCGTTCGCTTTCATCGAGTACACGCGGATGTTCCCCGTTGGGATGGCCACCGTCTGGTTACGACACTACCAGGAGTCGCGTCGGAAGAACCGGCCAGACCAGATAGCGAGAGCGAAAAGGGAGAGGACAGATGTGTGTGTGTGTGCGTGTGTTCGTGTGAGTGAGCGAGTGAAACTACACGAGCGAAGCGTACGAGTAAGGAGCGAATGAATAAGCGCACGAGCGAATGTAAGTAAGTGATTAAGCGAGCGAGTGAGCGAGCGAGCGAGCGAGCAAGTGAATGAGTACACTCGGTGTAAATGAGCGAGCGCGTGTGTGCGCGCTGCGCGTACAGCGCGAGGAGCAAAAAGAGCGCAGACGCTCTCAAGTGAGAGCTGAGAGAGGCAAGGTGAGAAAAGGTGAGAACGAGGATGGACAGAGAGAAAGAGAGACCAACGTGCTAGACAGTGGGTCCCCAGTGACTCTTGTTTTTATTTCCGTCGGCGGAGGCACGGGAACTTGCAACGCGCGCGCATGCACACGCACATTTAATGCTGAGAGCCACATCTGTTTCTTGACAACGCGGTGCAACGGTACAATATCTCCGTTAAACGACCGACCCTGCCAGTTTCGAGATACCGGTTTCTCGTCTACAGTGACGAGTACACGCACGGTTCACAAGCCGGGCCCTGTGTGTTACAGGTGGGAAGCTGCGTGTGGCTTCGCTACCCAGATAGACAGGTGTGCGTAAATTTGACGACGACTTTATTAGTCGATCTGTAAAGGTTGCGTCTCTCATAATTGATTCATATAACAGTCATATTTATTATCTAGAATGACGAAATAGAAATATAAAAAGAATTTATGCTGTATATACTAACGACATATTTATTTAAATCTAAATTACTTAATTTAGATAGAATATAAACAATTATTTTGTTATGAAAACCTGAGGTTTTAAGAAAATATATATTTTTTATTTGAGGGATATTTTTATATTAATATGTATAAAGTAAAAATATGTTATTATATATGCATATATACAATAACCATCGAATAAATATTTTTTATTTTTTAAATATTTTTCCTCTCTTGTAGGACCTAGAATAGAATTTAGAAAAGAAGTGAGAATTAGAACACCAAATTAGAATTCCAATACAAAAAATGTATTACATAGAACGACGAAATAGAAATACAAGAGAAATACGAATAAAGAAAATGATCAAAATTTGCTGAAGATACGTTGTGTAAAATATAGTGTAAAAATAAGCGTATCCGTGTGTGTGAGCGTAACTTTTAGTCAATTTGTTATTGCATCACTGTGACAAAAGCTTACATATATTATTATACAATGTAAATTTAATTATATTAATTCAATACAGTATATTTGCCTCATGAATGTAATTAAAGCAATTTTAAAGTTTCCACCATCAATCACGTCGTGATAATCATGAAATTCTAACTTAAATCGATATAATAATAATACAGCACGTTGACGTTATGTTGCGATATCTCTGCGGTTAGTTTGTGCAACACGCTGGATGCGTCGATAAAAGTCTCAACATAGAGCGAGAGGTTGCGTAAGAGATTGCATACGTTGATAAATTTATCTAATGAGAGAGTATCCATAGAGCTCGAGAGAACATAAAATCCACAATATCATCGTAAAAATAAAATAAAAGTAAAATAAAAAATAATCAGTGGTAGATAATTGAAGATGCAAGAAGTACAGTTACGTCAGCAACCGCCGAGCCAAACCGATCGATCGCGCCGTTGAAAGGTGCGCAACGAGGGGTAATTAATTGTTTAGACGCGCCGTGGCGGAGCACTAGTCTCTAGCCACGACACGGTGACACGTGCGCACGCATTCTCGCCACGGCGAAATCACGCGTCAATTAGGCAAACAACGTCCCGGCAACACGCTCGCCTCGTCAATCATCACGAACACTCCCGCGTTCTTAATACTAAAGCCCGACGTCGACGGTGGCACACTATCATGCTAATGCACAAAGACACTTACGGGACGTGTGCTTCGTGCGATTCGTACATTAAACTTCCGGAGCCTCGGCAAATTTGGACTCGACCGAGCTTCCGTGCCAAGATCCCGTGAACGAGACGTATGGTTTATTGTCGAAAAATGAACGGGCCTCCGGCGATGCGCGGTGTCCACCGCCGGCTTGCACGACACAATAATGCGCGCTAATTTCGTCTCCGGATACTCGCTGTTATTACCGTCTTCTGATTCGGTGGATTAATCGCGGCTGGCGGTCTTGTTTATCGGCGACGATCCCGAGAAGAGTGTTACGCGAAAAATATCGGAATGCATAATTCAGCGTATGGCCGGGCTCTTAAATATACATGAACCACGTGATTTCGGGTAACGTAAGTTATACTTTCGGAGACTTTGACACTTTCGCGCGCAATTTGCATTCGCGAATTTGCATCAGAAGCGCGATTTCCCTTGCGAATTAGCTGCGAAGCTGCGTCTTGTACTGGGAAACACCACGGCCTTCCAGAAACTACGGAACAACGCGCCGCATAAGATCCCGGCGCGCGCGCGCGATACAAGATAATGCCATTCAATAAATATTCTAACTCGTCTGCCGGAGACGAGCCTAAACTCGATCTTTAATCGCGGTGCAGCACGCGGTCGTAACTGATTTATAATGCGCCAAATATACCGAGTGTGCGTGGCTTTTGACTACTCGGACTAGGTGTATGCAAATTTGGTAGCAATCTTACGATTTACAAAAATTGCATCGCTCTTTAAGTGGTTCATGTAGCATTCGTATTTATCACACATGGAATAATGAAGTAGAAGTACGAGAAAAAGATACAAATAAAATTATTCAAATTTGCTGCAACCAACGTGTCATGCAAGATGCAACGTGAAAGTCTGAATATAATTTTTAGTAAAACTACTGCTGCATCAACATGATTAAAAAAATTTACATCGTACAATAATGTGAATTTTTTATTAATTGGTGCAGTTACAACGTTACATTTTGCATAACATGTTGTTTAGAGCAAATTCTCATCATTTTTTTCGTATTTCTTTCGTATTTCTATTTCGTCATTCTATGTGATAAATATAAGTGCCGTATGGACAACTCATAAGAAACGCAACCTTTACAGATCGACTAGTAAAGAGTTGCTACCTGAATTTTATACCTGCCTCCAGATAGACTTTCATGATTATCACGACATGAAAGATACAATCGCGCTGGTGGATTCTACAATTTTTTTAAATTATATTTATGAGACAAATATACCATATTGAATTAATTAAATCTGCATCATATAATAATGTAGTTGTGTTTTGTTATATTAATGCAGTTACAAATTTACTGAAAGCTACACTCAGATTTTCATATTACATGACATATTGTTTTGAGTAAATATTAATTATTTTTTTTACTTGTTTGCGCAATATGACAAATATCAATGCCATATGAAACACATTCATAAAGACCTCAACCTCTACAAATCAACTAGTAAGGTCACTGTCAAATTCGCGCATACCTGGCTATCTGGGTTAGTATCTCTTTTTCCTGTCGCGAAGAAATCTAAAATCTAGATTATTAATTCTCACGCGACCTCTAAACGACGAGGGGCTCGTTCCATCAACAAGAATTCATCAAGAACCGCCTCGACCTAATCGCCCGGGGGATTTTTTTTCAAGCGATGCGACTACTGAGCTAATTTATTTCGTTCAGCATAAAAGATAAGCAAAACCGGATCGAAAACAAACGGGTCGGAAACGAGAGGGCGCCGGAGGCGAATTCGAATTCTCTCTCTCTCTCTATCTCTTCCTTCCTGCGTCGCTGGTCGTTCTCTGGAAATCGGCGAGGGTGTCGCGAACCGCGCGAACGTCCGATGTTAGGTTAAGAACGAGCGGCGCGGAAGGAAACTGATTTTCCACGGTCTGCCGGGCTGAAACGATTCGTGGAAATTGTGGCGGGAAGTATAAAGCCGACAGTGTCCTCCGTTGTGTGCGTTATGGCGTATCTAGTAGCGAGGAGGAGGAAAAGCGCACCCTCCAAACGGGCCCGATCCTCCTTTCGCTGCCAGTGTAAAAATATTTTTAAACCCGACCGACCCGATCCTTCGTCCGCAACGCTATGGCCGCCGCCGCTACTACTGCTGCACGCCATCGGCCGGAAAATATTCCATCTCGCAAAGAATTATTTTTTCCAACCCTTCAAGCTAACGGGAAATTCGAGCGTCCATTGCGTTAAACTCCCCTCCCGTGAACATGGCGAACGCTTGACCGATTCATCACCCTCGATTCCGTGAGAGGGGCTAATGGTTTATTATTATCTTATTTTTACTTTGTTCTTCTTATTTGTTACTTTTATCTATTACGATTATCAATTGTACATATATATGTATAAATATATATATATATATATATGTGTATAAATGAATTATACGTGTATATGAATTTCTGAATTCACCTAAAAAGATACAATCTTATCTTGAGCGGAATGCATTTACTGAGGGAAAAATTATGTTAAAATCAACAAGTATTTCTTTGATGGGTGCCATATAACATTAACATATTTACAGATGGATGCCATTAACATATTTACTTAAATCTAAATTCTCTTTATTTAAATCAAATATTGTTCACTTGATTTAAGTAAACAATATTTGGTTTAAATAAAGAGAATTTAGATTTATAAATAAATATGTTAATGGCACCCATCAAAGAAATACTTGTTGATTTTAATTAATTTTTCTCTCAATGTACGTAAGGCCTCAAGAGGATTTTTCCAGAACAAGGGAAATATTCTAAGGGAAATATTCAATATCCTTCAAATTAGAGAAAATTAGAGGAAAATCTTATCTTTTATCTATAGTATAAGTCTTGTTCTTGATAAAAATTTCTTTTAGTTAGATTCTGTTTCGAGTAAATATATTCCTCTTAATTAAAAAAAAGGAAAAACTGGAACATATATATATATATATATATATATATATATATATATATATATATATATATATATATATA